>NC_044310.1:219561090-219782855 GCF_007474595.2 Lynx canadensis | reverse complement strand
CCCTCTGAGCGCCCGGCCCTCATCTGCCTCCCGGAAGGCTCCGATGTAACCGGGGGACTGAGCGCACGGCTGTCCTGGAGTGTCCTCCTCCTCTCCTGAGTGCCAAGGGCGTCACCTCGTCCTTTGGAGGCCGCCTCGCTGGGACGGCAGGCGGAGCGGCCGGGGGTGTCTGGGAGCACGAGGCTCTTCCCGAGGAGGCCGGCCCTTCCACGGGGACTCCCAGGACGTCTCCTTTGGGGCCCTGCTGGAGGCCACCGGCCAACCCCGCCGTGCCAGCACGCGGGCTCCTGCTGGCCCCTTCTCCGGTCCTGGCCCCGTATGACTAGTGTCCTTATTAGGAGAGCCCTGGTGTGTCAGCCTCCAGAATCCTACCTCCAGGATAGAGACACAATTAATTTCTGCCCTTTAAGCTGCGGTCAGTGGTACCTTACTGTGGCGGCCTGAGCGGATGGCCGCAACGAATTCAATGAGTTACGCAGGACACAAGCGAGAAGGAGGACGGGACAGAGGAAAAGGCTACAGTCTCAGGGCTGGGACAAAGTCCAGAGGGTTTCACACACGCTCAGCAGGAACCCCGGAGGGAGGGACGTGTGTGTGCAGATGGTGCACACAGCTGTCCTGGGGCAGATGAGCAGGGGTCCTCGGATGAGGGGCGCACGGGGTCCAGAGCAGAGCACATAAAACCACGTCCCCACCGGATGCCAGATACGTCCCGCGTCGGGCACCGTGAATCACCCGTAGCAGCACCCACCCCTGCCTCTTAGCTTTCTTCCCCTTCCTTGTCCACACGCAGGTGTAACGAAACGGTCACAGAGGGGCGCCTGGGGGGCTCAGTCGGTTAAGCGTCTGACTTCGGCTCAGGTCGTGATCTCGCGGTTCGTGGGTTCGAGCCCCGCGTCGGGCTCTGTGCCGACGGCTCGGAGCCTGGAGCTGCTTCGGATTCTGTGTCTCCCTCTGTCTCTGCCCCTAACCCACTCGCCCCCTGTCTGTCTCTCTCTCTCTCAAAAAATAAACGTTAAAAAAAACTAGAAAGAAAAACAAGTACAGAGACGCGCCCTGCGGTCGTGTGAGGACAACCGTGCCACTTTATGTCTTGCTAACGAAAGCACACTCTGAACCCGGGTGCGCGTGTGGGTCCGCTACATCTGACCTGCTGTTTTTCTCTGTGGCGGGTTTTATAGTTTCGTCTACAAATGAACAAAAACTCACGCGACTCTCACCCCTGACTCTGCCGCACCCTCGAGCTTTTGAAAATGTTGAAAATCACAGCAGATCTTCCCTCCGATGCGGCCTCTCCTCCACGGGCCTCCCTTCCTCCAGACACGCCTCTTCCTGTCTGCTCACCTCACACACCCCCTGAGCGGCGGGGCCGTGTCCTCGGAGGCCTTGTGGCCTCCATTGCCGTCGGTGGGCACGTGTTCCCATGTCTGGCCGTCCCCCCGAGCGCCGTCTGGGCCGCTCTGTCTGGCCGCCTGCTACGTTTCTGCCTGGACGGTTCACAGGCATCTAAACATGGTCCCCCCTTGCGACTGGCATCTCCTCAAAGACTGGTCCTCCTACTGTGTCCCCTGCCCTGGGACCGAGCAACAGAATCCTAGATTCCCTCCCCCGCCCCTGCCAGGAACCAGGCCTGCTTCCCAGCTCTCCCTCTGACCACCCTCCTCCCACCCAACCCCCTGCCCCGTGGAACTCGATGGAACTCTCAAAGCCTCTGTTCTTGGGCCCCCAAAAGCATAAGTAGAACGGGGTCTGTTGAAGGAGGGACCCCATTCACCGAGGGGGAGACCCTCCGAGCCTGGAGACCTTCCAGACCCTGGCTCTCGGCTACAAAGTCCCAGATTGATTCTGGGGGAGATCCAGATGTCAAGGCACACGACCCTCAGGGCGCAGGGGCCGTGAGTGGAGAGCTCCGTGTGGCCCCAGGAGGGCGGAGGGTGGGCACAGACAATTCATTGTCGAGTGGCTCTGTTTAATCCTCGCTAAGTGATTTTAATTATTTCAGCTTTGTGAAAAAAACAAACAAACAAAAATGCATGCACAGCACGATGAGGAAATAGAACACGAAAAAATTATCACTAGGAGGTGGGATTAAGGTCGACAGGTATTTTCTTTTGAAAATTTTTCTGTTTTATCTATTTATTCAATAATAAATATGCATGACTTTCGTAATGCACAAAAATATTTTCCCCGAAGTCATCTGTTTGTAGATGAGGTGACTTCCCAGCTCTGCTCCGCAGAGACACGGGGAAGGTCAGGTGTCCCGCCTCGCCTCAACCCTGCCTGGCCTCCTCCCCCACCCCTGCAGCTCTTCTCCCTGACAAGCCCCCTTGACAGGTGTCAGCTCTTCCGGGAGAAGTCAGCCGTGGCCAGAACCATCTGGTGCCGGGGGTGGGGCCGCTGCGGGGGCCTCACAGGAGCGCCGGCCCCTGCCGCCCGTGCCCCCCACCCCCGCTCTCACCCCCTCCTCAGCTGACCACCCAGCCCGCCTCCCTCTACAGGCCGGGAACCTCTGAGGGGTGGGGGCGAGCCCTTGCCCGTGTCTGCAGCAACCTTGGGGAAACTTGGGGGCTCCCTGTCTGGAGACACAGCTCAGGACCTGGGTCAGGACCAGCACCGCTGGCTGGAGGAGTCTTTACCCACAGGGCCT
This sequence comes from Lynx canadensis, assembly GCF_007474595.2. Lineage (NCBI taxonomy): Eukaryota > Metazoa > Chordata > Mammalia > Carnivora > Felidae > Lynx > Lynx canadensis. The sequence goes on along the minus strand of NC_044310.1, from coordinate 219,780,208 downwards.
GAATTAGGTCCTCCCTACACGGGCCTGTGATGGTCCCTGTGGTCCTCCCCTTCCTAGACGTGGGGCCTTGGGCTAACCCGACAACCCTGGGCGCCCACAGTCTCCCCTGTAAAGCCGAGTGAAGCCACCTTGGAGGGCACGGCTGGCCTCAGTGATGCAACTCTGTGTGGTGGTCCTGCAGGGGACCTGCAGGGGCTCTCAGGGCCACTGCCTCTTGCCCAGGGACGTCTGAGGCCACAGCACCCTGCAGAACAGCCCCTTCATCTGGTTCTTGTGCCGGTAGCAGGTCGGAAGGGGCAGGCGCGCACTGCTTAGGGAACGGACGGGCTGCAGAGATCCAACCGTCCGGCTGAGGCCCCTTGGCCCCATCCTCTCGGGGAACAGTCCCTCTCTGCTCCCTGAGCCTTCCTATGGGTCCTTGCCTGCCTCCTGCCTTTCCTGGGCATCATGATCTATGGGGGAACTTTTACGGGCTGCGAAATTTGACTCACGTTGACCTCAGACTTGGGGTCTGTCCCTCGAAAGGGGCTTCAGCCTCCCGTGATGACACTCAGCTCATCTACCTGAGCCCCCACCCTGCCTTCACCCCATCTGAGCAGGTCCTGTGATGCCCCCCCTTTCTGAGCAGGTCCTGTGATGCCCCCCCATCTGAGCAGGTCCTGTGATGCCCCCCATCTGAGCAGGTCCTGTGATGCCCCCCCCATCTGAGCAGGGCCTGTGATGTCCCCTCATCTGAGCGGGTCCTGTGATGCCCCCCCCTTTCTGAGCAGGTCCTGTGATGCCCCCCCATCTGAGCAGGTCCTGTGATGCCCCCCCATCTGAGCAGGGCCTGTGATGCCCCCCCCATCTGAGCAGGTCCTGTGATGCCCCCCCATCTGAGCAGGTCCGGTGATGCCCCCCCATCTGAGCAGGTCCTGTGATGCCCCCCCCATCTGAGCAGGGCCTGTGATGTCTCCTCATCTGAGCAGGGCCTGTGATGCCCCCTCATCTGGGCAGGTCCTGTGATGCCCCACCTTTCTGAGCAGGTCCTGTGATGCCCCCCCATCTGAGCAGGTCCGGTGATGCCCCCCCATCTGAGCAGGTCCTGTGATGCCCCCCCCATCTGAGCAGGGCCTGTGATGTCTCCTCATCTGAGCAGGGCCTGTGATGCCCCCTCATCTGGGCAGGTCCTGTGATGCCCCACCTTTCTGAGCAGGTCCTGTGATGCCCCCCCATCTGAGCAGGGCCTGTGATGCCCCCCCCATCTGAGCAGGTGCTGTGATGCCCCCCCATCTGAGCAGGGCCTGTGATGTCCCCCCCATCTGAGCAGGTCCTGTGATGCCCCCCCCATCTGAATAGGTCCTGTGATGCCCCCCCATCTGAGCAGGTCCTGTGATGTCCCCCCCATCTGAGCAGGGCCTGTGATGCCCCCCCCATCTGAGCAGGGCCCGTGATGCCCCTTCCCATCTGAGCAGGGCCTGTGATGCCCCCCCCATCTGAGCAGGGCATGTGATGCCCCCCCCCATCTGAGCAGGTCCTGTGATGCCCCCTCATCTGAGCAGGTCCTGTGATGCCCCCCCCATCTGGGCAGGTCCTGTGATGCCCCCCCATCTGAGCAGGGCCTGTGATGCCCCCCCATCTGAGCAGGTCCTGTGATGCCCCCCCATCTGAGCAGGGCCTGTGATGCCCCCCCATCTGAGCAGGTCCTGTGATGCCCCCCCATCTGAGCAGGTCCTGTGATGCCCCCCCATCTGAGCAGGGCCTGTGATGCCCCCCCATCTGAGCAGGTCCTGTGATGCCCCCCCATCTGAGCAGGGCCTGTGATGCCCCCCCATCTGAGCAGGGCCTGTGATGCCCCCCCATCTGAGCAGGTCCTGTGATGCCCCCCCATCTGAGCAGGGCCTGTGATGCCCCCCTATCTGAGCAGGGCCTGTGATGCCCCCCCATCTGAGCAGGTCCTGTGATGCGCCCCCCATCTGAGCAGGGCCCGTGATGCCCCTTCCCATCTGAGCAGGGCCCGTGATGCCCCCCCCCCATCTGAGCAGGGCATGTGATGCCCCCCCCATCTGAGCAGGTCCTGTGATGCCCCCTCATCTGAGCAGGTCCTGTGATGCCCCCCCATCTGGGCAGGTCCTGTGATGCCCCCCATCTGAGCAGGGCCTGTGATGCCCCCCCATCTGAGCAGGTCCTGTGATGCCCCCCCATCTGAGCAGGGCCTGTGATGCCCCCCATCTGGGCAGGGCCTGTGATGCCCCCCCATCTGGGCAGGTCCTGTGATGCCCCCTCATCTGAGCAGGTCCTGTGATGCCCCCCCATCTGGGCAGGTCCTGTGATGCCCCCCCATCTGAGCAGGGCCTGTGATGCCCCCCCATCTGAGCAGGTCCTGTGATGCCCCCCCATCTGAGCAGGTCCTGTGATGCCCCCCCATCTGAGCAGGTCCTGTGATGCCCCCCCCATCTGGGCAGGTCCTGTGATGCCCCCCCATCTGGGCAGGTCCTGTGATGCCCCCTCATCTGAGCAGGTCCTGTGATGCCCCCCCATCTGGGCAGGTCCTGTGATGCCCCCCCATCTGAGCAGGGCCTGTGATGCCCCCCCATCTGAGCAGGGCCTGTGATGCCCCCCCCATCTGAGCAGGGCCTGTGATGCCCCCCCATCTGAGCAGGTCCTGTGATGCCCCCCCATCTGAGCAGGGCCTGTGATGCCCCCCTATCTGGGCAGGTCCTGTGATGCCCCCCCATCTGGGCAGGTCCTGTGATGCCCCCTCATCTGAGCAGGTCCTGTGATGCCCCCCCATCTGGGCAGGTCCTGTGATGCCCCCCCATCTGAGCAGGGCCTGTGATGCCCCCCTATCTGGGCAGGTCCTGTGATGCCCCCTCATCTGAGCAGGTCCTGTGATGCCCCCCCATCTGGGCAGTTCCTGTGATGCCCCCCCCATCTGAGCAGGTCCTGTGATGCCCCCCCCATCTGAGCAGGGCCTGTGATGCCCCCCCATCTGAGCAGGTCCTGTGATGCCCCCCCATCTGAGCAGGGCCTGTGATGTGGCCCCCCAGTCTGGGCAGGGCCTCCCTATGCCCACAGCCACCTCCCTCCCTCCTCCGCCCATCGCCACACATCCGGTGGTGAGGCCTGCTGTTGTGCCTCCGCCGCCCACTGTGCTTGGCCGCAGGCTCTGTCCAGCAGCATCTGTTTGGCCGGGGCCGTCCGTGGGGCTCAGGGAAGGGCTGGGAGTCCTCCCTGGGCTCTCCCGCCTCGCCCCCTGCCTCACCCACAGCCCCGGGAACTGCCCCTGCAGGGTCAGCAGGTTCACAGCTGGTGCCCGCACACGGTCGTCAGAATCCCAGTGCCGATGGGGGCCCCGGCCAAGGCCTCAGAGGCTGCTGCGGCCGCCGCGATATCTGCTCTTGGCCCACGCGGGAGCTGCATGGGGTGTGCACCCTGGCATCCCCTCGGCCCCCCTCCCACCCAACCGCCTGTGCTGCGGGTCTCAGGCCCGGAGGTGGCCACTCAGGGTCAGGCCTGCCGTCCAGCCACACGGCCTTGGGCTTTGTGGCCCAGGGAGGGCCTGCTTGTCTGCCGATACCTGCCCTGAAGTGCGTGCAGAGCCTCAGAGGCTCCCTCTGTCCTGCGGTGGCCTGACCTTGCTCCTCCCCCCATGGGAAATGGTCCGTCTGGAAAGCAGGACGCTCCCCTGGAGCCTGCCCGGGCTGTCCACCCCTCCGGAACCACACCCCGGGGCGGGGGGCGGGTAGGCCGGCAGGTGCTGTGGGGGAGCCGGAGGCCAGAGGATGCAAAGACTCCCCCAGCCTCCTCCGTCAGGCCGTTAGGGAGAACGAGCCGCCTCTACCACCCAGCCCGGCGCGGCAGGGTCACGGCCGCCGTTGGTTCTCCGGGGCTGGGGTTTGGGTCGTTTCAGGCGGTTACCTCCACAGGTCACCCCCCAGAGCCTTGTTCAGCCTCCATCCAAAGCAAGGTTCTTCACGGCCCTGCAGAGAGAAACTCACAATCCCAAGGGTCCATTGCGCCTGTGCCCTCATCCCGATGGGCACCCCCTGCTGGGGAACGCGGTGGGTCATCGCCAACCACCGCCAGCCGTCGGCGGCCACTGCCGACCTCCTAGCCTCTGCCAGCCATTGGAGATGCATGATGAAGCCGTCTTGACTTGCACACCTGGGGCAAACGCTTGCAAAGATCCAAAGGGAACAGCGGGGGGCAGGGTCTGGAGGGGAGGAGCCTGGCATGTTTGGGCCTCACCAAGTCTCTGTGGGCTCGGAGACCCCTCTGCCCTCTAGGAGGGGAGTGGAGCGTCCGGGTGACCCCCAATGGCCTTCCTGCTCTCCATGACACGGCCCTCCGGCAGTCGGGATCCCAGCGTTGGCTGCAAGGTGGCTCAACGACTACAGCCCGGCGCCCTGAGCACTGACGTGGGGGAGCAGGGTTGGGGGGGGACTCGGCAGCGGGTGGCCACCTTTCTCCAGCTCAGCCTCAGCAAGCCCCGCCTGCGCAGGTCCTGTAACTTGCAAGGTTGTTCCGGGAATCTCAGCCGGGAAACGCAGGACCACGTCTGGAGCAGAACTGAGCACCGAGTTGTCGGAAAGGCATTTGCAGCCATGGTTTGAAGCTTATTCCTCAGCTGTCCGAGCGGCGGGACAGGGACGGGCCGGGGCTCACAGCAGGTAAAGGCATCCCTTCTATTCTGGAATCTGAATTCCCCCTTGCTTACTTTTACGTGCCGCAGGCAGGGGCAGCTCCAGACTTCGAAAGGCAGCGGTCCTTCACATAGAGAGAATTCGAACGTTTTAGAAGTGTCTTTACAGTAAAGTGCTCAGAATGATTCCATTTTGACAAAAAGCAAAACCCATACGGGGAAATGTGTGTCCACTTTTTATGAGCACAGAGAAAGGGGAACAAAGATTAGCAACAAGACAGAAAGTTTGGGTCTCCCCGGAGAGAAGGGCAGGAGGTCGGGACCTGAGATTGCTCACTTTCTCTTCATACACTTCTGTATCGTTTTACTTTTGGCATTTTAAGGATTCTTACGAAAGAACAAAACCCCATCCTTTCATCTCCTTTGTGGCAGGGAGAGGTCAAAGCAGTTCATGTTCCTGCTCTTTGCTCTTGGCGTTTATAGAGGACCTACTGTGTGCACACCACACAGGCTGATGAAGACCGCGTCATGGAGAAAGGGGTGCCAGGGAGGGTGCTGCCTTGGCCGTACGGGGAGGCGCGAAGAAACCTGCCATCAGCACCATCGCTCATCTGAATAAAAACGGCGGGTTGAACATGGGCACTTACTTCCTCGTGACCCCTCGGAAAACCACTGCAGTGACGGGGGGAGATTTTCAAAGGCCATGAGCACAACCACGGGGAACGCAGGAGAACAGACCGCACTGAGGCTCGCAACGAAGGAGAGGAGCCGGGTCAACCCTGCCTGGGAAGGTCAGGGTCAGAACATCGAGGGAGGGATTTAAGAAAGTTTCCAGACTAGAAGGCCTCAAAATGCCCTTGCACCGTAGGTGAAAACACATGCGTCTGGAGGCAGGACCCTGAATTTTCAGACCAGAGGGCGAAGCAAAGGCCCTGAGGCTGCAGACAGCGCCCCTCTCTGCTCCTTCTCCCCACGGGTGGGTCGGTGTCACAGCCTTGTCGCTGACAGGCTGCCTCCGGGGAGGCCAAGTCCGACCCCGCTGCAGGGGCTCCGGCCGCCCGAGAGCACGGCATGTGACCTGGGTCCCTACAGGGAAAGGCACCTGCAGAGTCTTGATGTGATGAGACTCAGTCGCCCTGTGATCCAGCCGCCCTGTTTCTAGTTCAGGCCCAAGAGAAAACATACGTTCACCTGAACACTCACACATGGGGCTTTACAGAGTGTTCACAATGGCCAAGAAGTAGAAACGACCCAAGCCCGTCAGCTGCTGGCTGGGGGAACAGCGTGTGGCCCACCCACGAGAAAGCAGTGGTGAGGTGCTAATTCCTGCGACAGTATGGGGGGCAGGGCGAGAGGACCCCGATGCCAACACTGTTTTGTTTTTCTAGGGTTAAAAGAATCTAGGGGACCTGGGTGGCTCGGTCGGTTAAGTGACCGACTTTGGCTCAGGTCATGATCTCCCGGTTCGTGAGTTCGAGCCCCGCGTCGGGCTCTGTGCTGACAGCTCGGAGCCTGGAGCCTGCTTCGGATTCGGTGTCTCCCTCTCTGCCCCTGCCCCGCTCATGCTCTGTCTCTCTCTCAAAAATAAATAAACATTTTTAAAAATCTTTAAAAAAAACCCGGTGACAGCCTGCATCTCATTTTGTGTGGTTTGCCAAGGGAGGAGTTTGTCCGAGCGGGAGGACGGGTTCACTTGCTCTGTGGGGCTTCTCTGTCCACGGAGGTGAAAGCATCTTGGGCCGGTGGGTTACTGTCACGGATTCTGGTAGGACAGAGAGGAAAAGCTGGCAGCAAACGTTCCGACCTGGGCTGGGGTCCCCAAGGAGCCTGTGGCTTCCTACAACCCCGCTTCTATTTCAGTAGGGACACTGCTGGTGGCCGTGACCATCTGGTTTTGATCAAGAACTCGGAAGTCCGCCTGAAGAAAGGGGGAGATAAGCCGCAAGCCTTCCCCGAGGCGTTGTCTTTGAGCCTGAAGAGAAGGGCCCGAAGTGCCCGCCACATGGGGAACCACAGAGGACCGTCCCCGCTGTCTCGCACCCCTCGTGGTGCCCTTGCCCTCAGGGCAAGGTGCACACACCTGTGGAAGCCACCCGCCGGGCCCCTTGGGCGCCCCCACCACGACCACGCTGCTGAGTCAGGGACACCCACTGACAGGTGCGCCCGACACGGGGGGCCGAGGGGTCTCAGAGGTGCCGTCGGGTCTAACGACAGGTCGTTCTGGGCAAAGACAAACACCTGTCCCTGTCCTGTGTCTGGGCCCCCGCCAGGCACCGCTGACCGGTCGGGGGGCACTTCCTTCCTTCCCGGGTCTGAATGCAGACTCAGCCCTGCGCACAGGGTGGCCCCTACAGGCTGGCAGAGATGTGGTCTGTGGCCACCCTGGCTGGAGAACAGGGGGGGGTCTTGTGGGGCCAGCCCGTGCCTGCCGCCCTCCACAGACCCAGGGACGACCCTCTGAGGGGCGCCCGTCCCACACCCCTGCAGCCCAGGGACCAACAGCTGTGGGAAGAGGAGGAAAGGTCCCCAGCCCAGGGCGGGTGTCCCCGGCCCCTCCTTTGCGGCCCGGTCCAGCGCAGCCGTGGGGTCTCCCCTCTCGTGTCACCTCCATCCCGAGGATCACACACTGTGCCTGCAGCATTTCCTGCGTTCGCGAGATCTGGTAGGATCTTCAGACGGTGTGACGACGCCCGTGGGAATTCTGACTCCTTTCCCGAGGTCCTGAAGTGCCACAGGCTGTCCAAGAACAGACGGCCCCTCGCTGCCACGGGTCACGCTCAGAAGAGGCTGCGGGCCAGGCTCCCTCCTGCTGAGCCCTCATTAGCACAGGCTCGTGACAGGAGGATCAAGCTCCTGACAGGCCGGGGCGGCCGTCCAGACGGAGTCAGCCTGCACGGATGTCCCGGCCATCCCCGGCCTGCTGTGCGGGGCCCGCCCGCCTGTCCTTCAGAGCACGTCGCTCAAGGTAGCTGCCGGCGGCCCCTGCCTGGGAGACATGGGGTCCTGTGCGAGCGGGAAAGAGCGATGCCCTCCAGAGAGGAGCCCGGCTGCCTCCCCAGGGGCCACAGAGACCGTCCCAGTAGGATGGCTGGTGACTGGCGGTGTGGACCCCACGTGCACCGCGCCCCCCATTCGTGGAGTGAAACCCTAACCTCAAAGCGATGGCATTAGGAGGTGGGGACCTCGGGAGGTGCTTAGAGTTCCATGAGGTCATGAGGGTGGGGCCCCCGTGGTGGGGTGGGTGGCCTTCTAAGAAGAGACACAGAAGACTTGATCTCTCTCCTTCTCTCCCCCCACCGTCTCCCCCCCTTCTCTCTCTCCCTCTCTCTCTCTCTCTCTCTCTCTGCCCCGTCTCTCTCCCCCCTCCCCTGTCCCCTCTCTTTCCTCTCTCTCTCCTTCTCTCCCTCTCCCTCTGTCTCCCTCTCTCTCCCTCTTCCCCCACTCTGTCCCTTTCTCCCCCCCTCCCTCCCTCCCCACCACGAGAGGATGCAGTGAGCTCTCACCAGGAACGGAATCTTCCGCCGCCTTGGCCTTGGGGTCCCAGACCGAGAAACGAGTGTGTGTCGCGTGAGCCCCCCGTGTGTGGTGTTTTGTCCTGACGGCCAGGAGGGATGGGGAGCCAGGGAGGGCTCTGCGTGGGGGGCTGATGAGGCCGCGAGGACCCCGCAAGCCTCCTATGGAGAGGGCGCTGGCTTCCTTTGCTCAGTAAGGGCCCCGCGTCAGGGAGCGAGCGGCCCCAGCCCTGTCCGGCGGGGGAGCGGCTCCGACACCGGGGCCAGAGGCAGGTGGACCATGTCGCGTCTTCTCTGCCGGGGGCTTTTCCTTCCCGCCTGGGCTGACGGGGACGTGGGCAGGGGCTTTGCCGCCAGCCTGTGCTCAGGGCCACACCGGCAGGTCCAGCAGACTGAGGCTCCTCCCCGAGCAGGCGGCTGCAGGCCAGGGCTGTGCTCCCTCCTCGAGGGCCAGGGCAGCCCCGGCTGGGCTCCCGGCCCTGGTCTTGTTCCCACGGCACCAGCGCCCACGGACGTGACTCGCTGCTTTGCCTCCGGTGCGTTCTTGGGTCCCTGCCTGAGAAGCACCCGAGGCCCGGCACCCGGTGCGTAGCCAGGCGCCCCAGCCCAAACCCGACCGGCCACAGCACGGCGACACGTAATGGCCGGGGTCCCGGGACTCCTTAGGACGTGCTGGCATGTCAGCAGCTCCCCCGACAGCGGTAGGCTGGCGCTGGTGTCACCGTTATTCACGTGGGTATTCACGTGGGGGGACTGGATGCGTCCACACGAGGTGCCCACACCCCGCATCGGCTCGAGCTTTCTGTGCCTGACCCCCCGCCGCTCGTCTGGCTGCTGGGGCTGGGATGCGGTGCTGGGGGCGGGGGAGGGGGAGGAACGGCGTGAGGGGGCGGCCAGCACGGGCTAGGGGGCTGGGGCAGGGGTCTGAGCCTCAGGAAGAAGACAGCCGTGCCTGGAGCCTCCTTGGTGGCGGCCCTTCCGGGGGCCGAGGCCGGGGACCAGCCGGCCTCTCCGTGTCCCTGCAGGGGGGTCAGGGGGGAGCACTGCTGCTGTGTCTGGAGGCTAAGGGCCGGGGCAGGGTGGGGGCCGGCGCGGGGACAGGCCCTGGGTCCCAGGGCTGAGCCGGCCACGACCGGCCTGCGGATAAGGGGACACGGGAGCTGGGTGCAGCGAGTAGAGACAGGCAGCCCTCTGCTTAGGGGATGTGCGGGGTCAGCACCCGGTGCTGCGTGGACTCTCGTCTGTCGAAAGACCGGGAAACGTCTGCGCGGGGCCGGGCCTGGAGCTGGGCCACGGGGCCCGCTCGCTCGCCCAACGCTCTGGGACACTTGGCCAAAAGGACCCGAGGGAGACGTGCCCGTCTGCACGGCGTCCGTCCCGTGCTCGCTCCGACCGTGACACAGGCAGCGCTCTGTGCCCCGCTGACTTCTCAGTGGTACCGGTATGACCAAGGTGACTCACGCCTCGTGACCAGGGCCCCCTGGTCACCCCTAAGGCTGGTCGCACGCAGGCGACGGGAAGCAGAGGTGCTGAGGACCCCCAGGAGCCCCCAGGGCCCTGCAGGCTCAGAGCTACTCGGGGCCCGGCCCGAGGAGCGCCCCCGAGGGGCCCTTTGCCGCCCTCTGCGCGCCCCCAGCACCCACCGTGTCTGGGAAAGAGCTTCGGGTTTGGATTCTGATTCGCCGCCGCCTCTCGGTCGGTAGTCCTCGGGCGTCTGTCATTAGAGCCCCGCCGGTGACTCGCGGCCATTATCTCCTGTGAGGCACGCTGGTCACGCACAGCTGCCTCCTGGGAGGCAGGCCAGGGCTCTCTCCTGGAGCTCCCCCGTGATTCTCAGAGCGAGGCTGGAGTTTCAAGGACTGAAGCTCCTCTACCTTAGAGCCCCGTGGCCAGCCCCCCCCCAGACCTCGGCCAGCAGCAGGGTGCTTGAACACGGGGCCGGGAGCAGCTTCCTTCTGCTGGCCGGGCAGGGCCCCGGGACAGGACCCCAGGGCTGGACACTAGGACAGGACCCCAGGACAGGACCCCCCGGAGCAGGACCCCAATGCAATGGGAACAAGGCTGCTGGTGACCGTTACTCAACACGGAGCTAGAATGCAGAGCAGATGCATCTAAGACAAAGCCACGGTGGGCTGGAACATCTTATTTCTGGCCTGGGGGAGGGTGGAGGGGACGACCCGGCGCCAGGCTCCAGGTGGCCCCACGGGTCTCCAGGTGTCTCACAGGCCTGACATCCCCTTCCAGGCACGCCCCTCCCTGCTCCCACCCCCGTCCACACCAGCCCCTGCAGGAGTCGCCTGCCCCTCCTCCAGCTGGCCCCAGGGACGGCCACGGGCACGTCCTGGGCCTGGTGGCAGCCACATTTAGTTCTGTGGAGAAGTCTCCTGCCCGGGCTCTGGCCCGCCGCCCACAGCAGGAGGATGGGGACGCTCCCCCCTTGCTGAGCTGAGTCCTTGCCTGTCCTCTTTCAGCTGGGTCACCACAAACGCCATGCAAGAGACAAGAACAGAGACGTATCTGTCACTCGGGAGGCAGAGAGGACGGGCGGGCACGGCGGGGGCACCCCAGGACAGGGCCCGTCAGCCCATCAGGAGAGTGTCATGCAGAGGTCACAGCGTGAGGACAGAGCCCACAGGGCGGGGCTGTAGAGGGCAGCTGGGCAGGTGGGGGCCTGGCACCACCCAGGGGTGCTCTGCCCCTGCTTTCTGCTCCCCCTTCTGGGGTCCTGAGGTTGTGGGCCGGCCCCAGACTCCCCTGCCCTCTCTTCCAGCACAGGCTCCTGCGATAGAAGGAGAGAGAAATGTCCCTGGTCCCTGGCGCCTAGAACTCCTCGGGACCCCGTGGTCGTCTCAGCTTCCCCTTGGGGTCCCACCTTGCCGAGGGACCTGAGGTCTGCACCCCACCCCGTCTGTGTAGGGGGACTGGCACCGAGGCACCCACATCGCTGCCCTGTCACCCCCTGGCCCGGGCACCGCACCCAGTGTGCCTGCTTCCCCACAGCTACACTGCCCTCTCGGGAGGCTGTTCCCCTCGGCTCATGCTTGCCCGGGGGCCCCGGGTCTCCCAGCGGTCACGGTCATGGCCACAGGGTCCCTCACTCCAGCCACCTGCCCCGGCCTGCTCGTGGTAAGTATTCAGGGGGTGCTGCTGCGTCCCAGGCTCTGGGTCTCGAGGGGGCACGGGAAGCAGTCGTCAACACTCGGAGGCCTGGGGATGATAGCCCATGACAGGCACGTGGGGCCGGGAGAGTGGATGGAAGACGGCCTTCCTGGAGTCCTGTGGGTAGGCAGCGTCCAGGCCTGGAGAAGCAGGTGCTGGGCCGTCTGGGGGGGGGGGGGGGGGCAGTCCTGCCCTGCTCGGAGCGCTCGCTCCGTTGGCGGCCGGTTCCAGGGTCCACATTTAGGTGCCCGTGGACCTAACAGCCAGGCGTCCATCGGCCGTGAGGCTTCGTTCTCAGAGAACCTCCTACATGACTTCACTGCCCCCTTGTCCCTCGACCTCAGCAGCCTGTCTGCGGTCCCCACCCTCCACTCTGGGACGAGGTGCTGAGCACCTACCTGGCCCCCGGCCGGCCGGCTGCTCGCTCAGCCCTCTGCGACGGCCCCATGGGAGGCGGGGGGCAGGGGCCTGAGGAGTGGGGTGCTGGGGACGGGTGGCCGAGTGGGACCACAGGGGCCCTCTCGGGGATGCTCGAGTGGCTGAGCCGGAGGCCGGCTGTCAGGGCTCACCCGGCCGGCCGCACCACGTACTGAGCCGCAGGGAGTGGGGTCTGTGCAAGGCCTGAGTCCCGAGGGCAGAGCCCGTACAGATCTGGGGGCCGAGCCCGAAAGAAGACAGGGAGGGCTGTCCTGGCGCGTCCTGGCCAGGGGCTCTGAGGGCAGGTTCGGGACTCGTCCCCAGTCACCGAACCACACGTATTCTGTGAAGGGTCCGTACTAGGCACTGCCCGTCACCGTAGCTGTGAGAAGTGGGGTAGAAGGTGCCTGGTGAGGACAGGCAAGGCTCACCTCCTGGCCGTGGGGCAGGGGAGGCCTTGGGGACCGCCTCGGGGCACTGCCTGGCGTGGACCAGGGGGCGATTAAATACCAAGCGTGCCCCCAGCTTCCTTTTGGTGCTTCGCATGAGACCAGACCCGCAGCCAGGACGGAGCCCGGGCCCACGACCGCGGACGCAGGGAGAGGTCTGTGTCTGCGCAGGGGTGCGGGGCGCCGAGTGCACACGAGCGGCAGCCCTGAGCAGACGCCTCCTGCAGGACGGAAGCTCCCGACGCCCGGATGGCCGCACACAGGGAGGTTCCCCTGGGGGCTGGGGGGGACGGGCCCCTGCAGCATGAACTGGAAAGGCCTAAAGCGGGAGAAAATAGAAGTCACTGCCCTTGGAATTACACGAAACAGAAGTCCTCGTTCACACGCCTCGTGGCACAAAATCCCGAGTTCTGGCCTGCTGTGAGAGGGGGGAAGCGGGCCCGGGGCCCGGAGGGCAGCCGGCTGCGGGGTGGGGCCGACCACGGGAGGTCCGACGTGGGCCTCCTGGCTCCTGGAGGTCGTTTGCGACCAGTGCCTGTGAGGGAGCAGCTCACATGGACGGCAGCACCTTTCCGAGTGCGGTTCCTCTGGCCTCCGGAGGACACGGCGCACGGACGGGTTTCAGGCTTTCCTGTGTGCGTGCTAACGATCACGATCCTAAGGGGCGTTTTACGACCGCTGGCTGCACGCGGGATCTGCTCGCCCTTGGTGGCGACTTCCGCCCGCCCCAGGCCGGCGCTCACCCTCCCCTCTCCTCGGCTGTGCCCGGAGCCACGGCTCTGCCAGGCAGGCCTCGGTCCTGCTCACGTTAGCCTTGGGCTTGGCGTTGAGGCAGCAAGGATGGTCGGGTCCTTCGGGCCCCCTGGTGCCTCCGGCCGAGGGGATCGTGGAGTGTCCCTGGCCAACGGAATGCCCGGAGGAAACGGTTGGGAGCAGCCGTGCCCTGGGGTCCCGGCCGGAGCCAGGCACGGTGGGAGGCCCAGAAGGGCCTTCCGAGCTGGACAGGGCAGCCGGGCTCGCAGCTGCCACAGCTGTGCAGGTGTGTGGGGGTGGGGGTGGGGGGGGGTGGCTGCAGGTGCAGGGACCAGGCAGAAGAAACAGCTTCTCCAGAGACCCTTGCAGGTGCCTCGGCGGCCAGGTCGCCGGCGGTAACATCATACAGCGCTCAGCGTAGCACGTGCCGAAGGTGAACCCTGGGGAGGAAGGCCAGAGCCACGAATCTGACCAAAGGTGCCCCCGTGGGTCTCTTTCCCCACGCGCACCCCATGTGCAGAGAGGGGCGGCGCTCTCTGGGGCCCTGCTGGGCAGCCCCAGTCACGGGCCTCTTGTTTCTCTAAATGCCCAACCCACGGGGCTGCCTGGCTCCCCACGCGGGCCCTGTTCCGGAATTCTCCACAATGTAAAAGGTGGCCAGTGGCCCCCGCAGTCTCCTGGAGTGCTGTGACCTCCCAGGAGGACGCTCCCTGGTGGGCTGCTGACGGTCATCCAGAGTGGTGACACATTGTGAAAGAGCCTTTGGGGAGACGCCTCTTCTGTGAGCATCACCTTGTCCTCAGCTGGGCGGGGTCTGGCCCTGGGGCTGCGGGGACCCAGGAGTAGATTCACATGTGCACGTGGCTGCAGCCTCAGGTGGAAACAGGGTCTGAGGGGCCCCACGAGCACCTTTCTACCCATCGACGATCTTCTTCCTTCTCTGGGCCCAAGGGGTCTCAGGCCAGGTCTCAGGCGGCCCTTGGGACAGGTGCAGAGACCACAGGCCTGACCCTCCAGACAAAACCACGGACCCCCCGAGAAAGCCACACCCTGCTCAGAGGCTGTCCCATCAGGCCACTGGTGAGGGGGTGGGGATGTCAGGGGCTTAACCCTCGGCACCCACTGGGCGGCCTGGGACGGCGGGGGAAGGAGGGAGGGCAGCTCGTCAGGGCACGAGCCCCTCGTGGGGCCGGGGGGCCGCCCGGGAATTCGGGCATAGCAGTGAATGTGGCTTTCGCTAGTATTCCCAGCCTGTGGAGGCCTGTCACGTACCAGGGATGAGCACACGTGCTCATGTGTAAATTGCGCGTGGCCATCGTGTCTTGTGTTTTGCATTAATTGGCTGTGAATTACGCATGCACAATTTACGTGTACATACAATTTACGTATAAATTATGCATTTGTATATAAATACATGGAGTGTTTTTCCGCATTTATGCTTCATGTGCTCAGATGGTAATATGCCGCCTTTCTGCTCTCTATTTCCACTTAAAAATTCATGCTGCCCTTCTCTCCCTACAGGACGCATGGATTTTCTAATCCGTGTAGACGGGTACCTGTAGCTGATGATTGATTGATCCCACCCACCTTTGATGGGTATTTGGTCCACGTCCGAGTTTTCGCTGTTGCAAATAGTGACGCAAGGTGCATGCGGGTTTTCTGTGTTCACCTGTTAATATGTAACATTAATAGGTTTCTTAGCGCGGAAGCATTGAGTGAATGAGGCGGAGTCCTTCCCAGCATTCTCCTTACGGTGTTTATATCAGACGTCTGTGCCCGACGGCCTCCAGTGGTGTTATCCTGGCTGGGGAAAAGAAAAGACTTCTTTATTTTACTGATTTTTCCACAGAACTAGCACCTCGACTTGGTGATCAATTCTAACACGTGTTCCTAATTCATTACCCTCTGATTCTGTCGTTTCTGCTCGCTGCACTTCAGTTTTGCAAATAAATAAAGCTGCTGCCCTGTTTCTAAATTCTCAGACACTCCAATTGATCCACCCCTCTTTCTCCTCACGGGCATGTCTGTGATGTGGCGCGTTTGACCCACGTAGCGTCAGCCCTCCGGGAGTCCTTCTCGGGCGGGGATTTGCAGTCCTGGTCTGCAAACCCCCTGCGCTCTGTCGCTCTGTTTGACCCAGTGTTGGTTTGAGAAAACGTTTTTAAAGTTCTAAGTGCTTTTTCAGATTGTGACCCTGTTTTCGTTGATCGGCCCTACTTTTGCGAGTGATTTCCTGTTTGTCCTCATGTCTTAACTGTGACGTAGGCGTATGGTCTTCATGGTTTCTGGTTTTGGGGGGTCTGCTGAGCTCCTGTCTGTGATACAACCCCCCACAGGGAGGCCTGTGTGTGTCCTGGCAGGTGCCCGCGTCACTGCGGAGAGGGGGGAGCGGCCTTGTGCAGTGTCTGTGCCTGGGGACCGTGTTCTATGATGGACGGTATATATATGTGTACACTTTTATATCCACACTGTGAATCGTAATTTGTAGAGAAGCTAATAGGCACCCTATATGGGGTGTACGATTGACAGACTTGTAGGGATCGGCACAGGACGGAGGATGTGTAGACACCCCCAGTACAACGCGTGGCCTCTTTCTGCAACCGTCTCCCGAGTACGCACAGGAGAGCATATTCCGAGTGCCGGATACACGCTCAACACAGACGCGTAGCTCCCATGAATTTTGTTGTGCTCGCATTCTAAGTTCCCGCCTGTGTCCATCCTCTTGATCTGCTCAGGGCCGAGAGACGTCTCCCACACCTCCTGGGAGGGTGGGGGGTGGATTTCTCTCTGTATGGTTTCCAGCTGTTTCCGTGGCACAAGGCCATTTAGTCGTTGCATTTTGTTCATGAATAATAGCTTCGATGTGGATTATAAGCTGGGTCATCATAACGTGCGTGACCTTCTCATCCTGTCGAATGCCTGTCTTCTTGCAACGCAGATTAGCCTGAAATTACCACCCGGCCCTGCCCTTTCTCCTCGGGTGAGGGTGGTGTGCCTGGCCTGCTGTGTGTGTGACCATCCATCCCCTGATCCCTCCGGGTGGCTTTGTTTTCAACAACCGTATCTGCGTATTCACTTTTTGGATGCAGTGTGGACAGTCCGCATTCGGATAGTAAGTTTATCCCTCTAAAGAGGTGAACGATTTTATTTATTTATTTTTTTTATTTTTTATTTTTAAAAAAATTTTTTTTTCAACGTTTATTTATTTTTGGGACAGAGAGAGACAGAGCATGAACGGGGGAGGGGCAGAGAGAGAGGGAGACACAGAATCGGAAACAGGCTCCAGGCTCCGAGCCATCAGCCCAGAGCCCGACGCGGGGCTCGAACTCCCGGACCGCGAGATCGTGACCTGGCTGAAGTCGGACGCTCAACCGACTGCGCCACCCAGGCGCCCCTAAATTTTTTTTTTTTAACGTTTATTTATTTTTGGGACAGAGAGAGACAGAGCGTGAACGGGGGAGGGGCAGAGGGAGAGGGAGACACAGAATCGGAAACAGGCTCCAGGCTCCGAGCCATCAGCCCAGAGCCCGACGCGGGGCTCGAACTCACGGACCGCGAGATCGTGACCTGGCTGATGTCGGACGCTTAACCGACTGCGCCATCCAGGCGCCCCAACGATTTTAAGGACAGCCAGAAAAGTCCCCCAGGAGGACTGTCTTTGTTTGGAACAGTGCCCGGATCACCGCTCACCTGGCGTGGCCAGAGCTGGCTCCGTCTCGCTGGCGTGTCCTCCCCCAGCCACGCCCTGCCACGTGCCAGCACAGACCGACGTGCACGTGTGAACATGCACAGAAGCCCCGTCTGCACCCCTGCCTGTGGTTCTGCCTGTAGCGGGTCCCTCAGGAGGGGCCAGGGCCGGCTCGGGGGAGGCTGTGGGTGATCATCACCGTTTTAGGCACGGCCTGGGGTGTTCCTTTGGGTCTCAGGCCAGCGATGCTGGTACATGTGCTGTTCACATGAAAGACAGGGTTGACACTGGCTGGAACCGCTCCTGTGCACAGGTGTCCGGGGGGATTGGGACGCGGATGGCGCTCGTCCCCTCCCTCCCCCTCCCTGCCTCCTCCCCCGCCCCCGCAGGGAGGGCAGCCATGGTGACAGCAGCCCGGGAGATGTGACCAGCTCACATCTCACACGAGCGCGACTGAGATGTGCTGCTCTGAGAAAGCACCTTTCTTCTGGAGCAGGGGCCGCCCTGGGAGGGGGCGACTTCTGTGGCAGCCGCTAGAGCTCGGCCGACTGTGCCAGTAGCCCTCAGCCCCCACCGGCCCCTCAGTACACCACACCTGCGGACAGGGGGATGGGGTGGGTGGGCAGGGGTCTGGGGGCCGCTGGGGGCCAGGGAGCTGGCCGGCCCTGGGTTTCCAGAAGAAAGGACCAGAATAACACAGCTTGCTAAGGGGCTTGCGTTCCATCCTGAGGCACTGGGGAAACACACGAGTGAGTGACTGCGTGTCTGTATAAAAGGGCGGGGGGGTGGGGGGGAAACAGAGGCCATTGTGGGCAGGAGAGAGCAGATTTGCAGGGGTGAGTCCAAGTCCCGCTGGGAGCCGTGATCCACGGCCTACCGGCAGCCCAGGCCAAGGGGCAGAGGTCACTGGCTGGGAGGCGGGGTGGGGGGGCAGGGGTCGCCCCTAAGTGAGGCCTGGGAAGGGGGCTCTGTTTCTGTCCCTGAAGGCTCTTCAGGGAGCTGATCCCACCGGGACGTGCTGAGGCCCAGTGAGCTCAGGAGCCGGAGGCAGGCCCGGGCTCAGACGGAGACGGGGGCCCTGGCCCCCCACAGGTGAGCTCGCTGGGGGCGGGGTGGGGTGAGCGTGGGGGGCCAAGCCCGGAGGCCCGGAGAGTGGGGCCCCGAGGGGCGGGTCTCCCATGGGCTCCACTGCAGGCAGAACCCTCAGAGATCCACCCGACCCGAGGCCCACGTCCGGAGAGCGCTGAGCCCTTGGGGAGAGGGGGGAGAGCAGGAGCCCTCGGGCCGCGGCCCCAAGCGGCGGCCGGGACGGGGGGACGGGAGACCATGAGACCACGGGGCGGGCAGCGGAGCCAGGCGTTCCACCCGCACGTGGTGCAGAGAGAAGCCCAGGACTCACGCGTGTCCCCGACCCAGGAAGGCGCCAGGCGGCCCCGCTGCAGAGACAGGAGGCCCCCGTCCTCAGCACCCCCGGAGCCGATGCCCCGGCGGAGGGCACGTTTCTGTCCCGTCTCGTGCCCGGCTGACTTTGTCCGGGGGCGTTCTGGTTGGACAGCGAGGGGACCGGCTCCTGAGCTCACGGGTTCCCACGAGAGGGCCCAGGGCCGCTGGGATGCTGACACGCGGGCAGCGCCCATGAGCTGGGACAGGAAGGACACAGGACGGGAGGATCCCTGAGCAGCTCCTGTCGGGGGATGGGCAGGGCCGCCAAGCGCATGCTTTCTGCCTGAGTTACCGCCGGTTAACTTTAATGTAATTAATAGCGATGCTTGATGTGATTAATGGGATTTCCCAACACGCTGCTCCGGTTCTCCCCTCCTCCCTGCACCCCTCCCTCCCTCCCTCCTGTGTTTCCTCTGACCGCCATCCACACGCCCTCACGCCCGCAAGGACCACCTGGGACGGGCACTTCGGGGGAAATGGACCACGGCCCTGTCTCTGGCCCTGACCCCTGACCCCTGGCAGAGGGCTGGCTGACCCTGACTCCTGACCCCGGCAGAGGGCTCGCTGACCCTGCCAGGCACTGGGGGAGCCCCGTGCTACCCTCCCCCTCTTCGCTCCAGGTGGACACTCCTCACCTGTGGCAGCCCACCCAGGTCAGCCCCGGTGCTGGGCATGCGTGCAGCCCTCCTGTGTGCTCCCGCTCGCCCTCCTGTACCCTCATCTCCCGTGGCTCCCGATGGTCACACGCGCCCTGCCCAGGGTGAGGACCCCGCCATTTAGCACCAGCCCTGCACAGGGTGGGGCTCCAGTGAATATCACGTTGGGTGATGAGCTGTGCTCAGGTGGCTTCTGCCCGGATCCCACCCACCTGTCCACCCCCGCTTTTCCTCAGTCACCGTCTTCCCCAGAAAGCCTGCCGGATCCCAGCACAGGCCCACATGCCCCGTGTACCCCCAGAGCCCCCAGGTGTCCTCACTGCACCCTGGTGACCATGCCTGTCCCCCATTCCTGTCCTCCGGTGTCCCGCGCCGGGAAAGGGTCATGGAAGGCAGAGGCCCAGCTCTTCCTCGGAAGCCTCAGTGAGGGCAGACGAGATCACCGGGCTGTGCGCGGACGGGGGACCGTGGATAGACGGGGGCCCGTGGGCAGACGTGGCCTGGAGTGGGGTGGATGCAAAAGAAATTGTCCTAGAGAACACAGGCGGCTTCACCCCCAACCTTCTGTTTGAAGACGCCCGGGACCACAGCAGTGGCCTCGAGGGACGGACGGACAGAGGTCAGCACCCTCTGGGAAGGCGATGGGGCCCAGCACGGCTCAGTGGGCGGTGTGTCTGTTGTCATTCCTGTTTACAGTTGAGCGATTCCTTTGACAAATGGCCATACTGCTTTCATTTATAAAATAATGCTTGTTCACTGCAATTTTTAAAAAGTCACACGTGCAGAAAGCGTAAGAAAATAAATAGGAAAAAAATCAGTGGAAATCTCACTGTCCTTTCAATCTCTTGGCACGAGATATATGCAGATATGATTGCTTCAAGAAAAGGATCCTATTATTAACACTATTCTATCAATTAACGTTTGCACTTGCGCATAGAAATGATCTTGGAGAGTTTTCCACGTTGATATAGATGCAACTCATATATAAATGTCTGACACACAAAATATATATAATTTATATGATATATAAATACGTCGTGTGATTTTGCATACACTTACAACACGCCTAATATTTATATATGCAAACACAGGCACATATATTTCCATCTGTTTTCAGGGCAGCCTTAAATTATGGATGTAGAGTGGTTTATTTAACCAACTCCAGTTTGATAGACACTTGGCCCGGTTTTACTTATTTCGAATAAACAATAACGCCACAATGAGCATCTTTGTATTCTCGTGTGAGAGTTTGCGTAGACGGATTTCTGGAGGTGCCATTGCCGGGTCAGAAGCATGCATAAATTACAGTTTGATGGCCGTTGTCAGGCTGGCTTTCCATCAGCCGTGCCGAAGCGGTGGGGCCTCGGGCCATACACACACACACACACACACACACACAGGCCGCCAGGGAGGCAGCAAACGTTCGCTTGTTACTTCAGTTTCAGCTTTTAAGATTATCAGTGAGATGAAATGTTTTCAGATGTTTATCGACGCTATTTTATGGCTAAAGAAGTAAGTAAAATTCTTGTTGCCTCACAAAAATTAATTTCAAATGTATAAAAGATTCACATATTTTACAAACCCATAAAAATAATGTTATATAACTTAAGGGTAAGGAGGGGAAGTCTTTCCTTTGCACAACAAGGCTAGAAAATTATTTGAAAACACAAATTTGATTGCATTTTTTAAATTCAGTAAGATGGGGCGCCTGGGTGGCTCCGTCGGTTAAGCTCATGGTCAGGTCATGATCTCACAGTTCGTGATTGTGAGCCCCATGTCGGGCTCTGTGCTGACAGCTCAGAGCCCGGAGCCTGCTTCGGATTCCGTGTCTCCTCTCTCTGCCCCTCCCTGCTTGTTCTCTCTCTCAAAAATAAATACACATTAAAAATTTTTTTAAATAAAATTCAGTAAGATAAAAGGCATAAAGGAGTTGAAAGAGAGACAACAAAATGGATTGTTCTAATGTAAGAGAAAAGGTGATGGAACATTACAAGTCTAGAAGGAAAATACTAAAAAATACACTAGAATATGTGGATAAGGCGCGTCAGCCTGCACCTGTGAGAGGAAACAGCCCCCTGTCCTTTCCTCGGGAGGCTCTGGGGAGGCACCATCACAGGGGTCACCAAGAGCAGAGCAGGTGCTGGGGCGCAGGGCCTGAGCATGGCCAGAGAGCGTGGACGCCTGGGGCTCCCGGTGGAGGACAGGTGGCTCCGGGAAGAGCCAAACGTAGAAGCAACACGTTTCCCTGCGCGTCCCTCCCTCGGGGTGGAAGGCGGGTCCGAGCAGGGGAGCACTTGTGAAATGGAAAAGTGAGCAAACGGAACCAGGACCCCACCTCCGAGAAGCCTCGAGAGCACATTGGGCCCGGGGCTCAGCGCGGGGGACATTCCCACCATCGTGGCAACGTGGCCAGTGAGGGTGGAGTTAATCCCTGGCCGAACCCGGGCGGGAGTGGGAGGCCCGCACGGTGCGTGGGACGGAGGTGACGCCCTCAGCTTTAGGTGGACAGACAGCTGGGGACCGACAGGCAGCGCCCGCCTGAGCGGTGGTGGGGAGACTGAGGCAGGGCCGCTGGGCTTCTTCATTGGTCCCACCTCCCAGGTCCTTCCCTTTCCCCAGCACACCCCGCGGGCCTCTCCCAGCTTCCGGGGGCAATGAGGCGGGGCCACCGGACTCCGTGTGGCCGGAGCCTCTCACCCTTTGGCCTGTGCACAGGACACAGATGACAAGGATCGAGGTGGCCCTTTGGGGCCTGAAGTGCGTCCAAGGTAGTTTCCATCCAGGAAATACGAGGAAATGCTTCGTTACTCTGATCACAAAAAGAGAGAGAAGTGCGACTTTGAACAGACGTTCAGAAGGCACTCGATGCTAGCTGATGAGTAATCAAGGGCTGTGTGACCAACTGCCCCCCAAAGTCAGCAGCTGGAAACCATAAACGCATCGCCTGGCCGTTCCTGTGGCCGGGAGTCCGGGCGTGGCTGGGCAGCTGCCTCCCAGCCTCCCGGCCTCCTCCAGACGCTGCTCAGGGCGCCCTCCCACCTGGAGGGCCCCGGGGAGGCCCCGGCTCACTCTTGTGGCCTCGAGGGCTGTTGGCCAGAGCTTCCCTCCCTTCTCCACCACGTGGGCCTTTCCGTGGGGCCCAGAGTGGCAGCCGGCTTCCCCCCGGGACGACAGATCTGGAGACAGCGTGCCCAAGAGCGTGGCTGCGGCCTGTGACAACCCGACCCCCGTCACCCCCACAGTGTGCCCCTCACCGGGCGCGGAAGGGGTCACAGAGCGTGTGGACACGCGGGCAAGCCCACCCCCACACTTGAGGTAGGGAACCTTCTGTGAGAGGCAGGAAACAAAGACCGCTTTCCCAACAGAGTACGGACCCCGTGTCGTATTAAAGTCCAGCCTCCAGGCCTGTTCCCAACGTTAGCGCCCAGGATGGATTATGATGGCCTGAACACCAGGTCGGGGGAAATTCACGGGACTTAATTGCACGAATTAATTATCATCACGCAAGGCCATCGCTGAGACGGTGTCAGTGTGGCCTATACGGCCACATTGGCACGTGACCTGAGAGGAAGGGACGGGCCCCTGTGGGGGAGGCCGGCTACTCTGGTGGCGGTGGAGGGGGGGAGCGCCTGGTCCCTCACGGTGACCCCTACTGCTCACGTCAGGGACCTCTATTTACGCAAACGTAAAGGCAGAGTCTGCCCCCTGCTCTCAAAGCGGCAAGAGTCCCCGGAACGTGGCCACAGGGCTGACGACCGAGGTCTGCGTGAGCGACCCAGCTTCCCCCACCGGGGCCTGAGGTCCAGACCTGAGGGGTGTGGTGGGAGCCCCCAGATTCGAACCACATCGTTTGTTCAACTCTGCCAGCCACAGAGATCAGGCGTGGATCCTTCTCATCAAAAGTCAATTCAGAGTCTAGGGTGAGGACGGGAAAACCCAGAGAACACCACTGGTTACAGGAACACTGCTCCGTGACCGTGAGACCGGGGGATGGTGGGGGCAGGAGGGGGGTCGGTGGTCAGGGTGAGCAGGCTCCCTGCCCGCTGTTCTGGGCTGGACCACCTTGCTGTGGGCGACCTCGTGTGCCTCTGGCTTCTGCCCGCCGGATACCAAGCACCCTTCCGCGGCCGGGACAGCCAGGTAGGTTCAGGCCCTGCCCGGGTTGAGAGCACCGATTTACAATCGGGCACTGTGTGCCCGACTCAGAAAGGGGCAGGAGTCCTCCACAAGCATTCTGCCTCGTGGCCACGTTACCAGAACGGCCACAGACTCGGGTCAGAATGGGTCCGGGAAGGAGGTGTGGCATCGGTGACGGGCGGTGGGTGTGGGCCGGACCACACAGTATGGCTAGTGAGCTGGGGACAGCCGGCTCGGGGTGCAGGGCAGGGCTCCGCGGCGGCAGGCTCGGCCTGAGGGGTGCGGGGCACGGAGTGGAGGCGCAGGCCCGGTCCCCCCAGAAAGCAGGCGGAGGCCTGGCTGGGGGGACAGCCCGGGACTCTGGTCCACACGGTGAAGTGGGAGTCTCCCCTTCCACCAGGTGATTTTAAAGCGGGAAATCCGAGGGGATGTGAGTAACTTTCAGAATTTATCAAATTAATACCCACATGAGTGTCTAGCCTGCAAAAACAAAACAAAAAAAACCAACTGACTTCGAATGCCCTGAACTGTAACTGTCACGAGCAGCGAGGGTCTAGGAGGCAAGACGCTGCGCGAGAACACCTTTTCCTGTACAAGTGATTCCATCTTAATCCAATCTGCACCACACCGAATTACTCCGACTGCGCCTTTCCAGCAGAAAGCGTTGTGGGAAATGCATTCTCCCTTCTGATTTTAATCAGATTTCATAATTTTCAAGCGGGCGTGGTGGTGAAAGGGCTCTGTTTGCTCAGACAAGGCTCCGCATCCCTCCCCCGATTCCCGGAAAGACAGGGGAGGGTGTCCTTGGTCAGGCTGAACATTCCACAGCTTCAGAAGTCGATAAAAAGACAAAGCCCCGGAGAAGACATTGACAAACAGCGGACGACCCGCTGGAAAAATTGGCAACATAATTGCCTACGTGCTTCCCCAGAGAGGAGGCCGGATGGCAGGCGCACCGCGAGGAAGGTGCGCGCCCACCAGGCACGCAGACCGCAGTGGCTGGGGCCGTGCCCAGCTCAGATCCCCCTCGCCGACCCCCTGGCTGCCGCCCACGCTGGCCGATTACACGGCCGCCCTTCCCCGGAGAACTGCCCCAGGCCAAGCAGAAGCCACCTGGTCCCAACAGCCAACTGCCGTCAGTGACGAGCTGGCACGAAGCGACGGCAGGTCAGCCCGCCTCCAGCTGGGACCAGCTCTGGGTCACCAGAGCCGTTCAGAGTCGGGCGCCCCCGTGGACCGGGGCTGACCGGCTGCTGCTCAGAGCCCTCCCCCTGCCCGCTCCTTCCTCCGTCCCGGCCTCCTGAGAACCACGGGAACCCGTCTCGGGCTGTGCGCTCGGACACCTGCCCCATCAGAAATGGGTTTACTCGGTGCCAGCATCGCACAGGCCGATCGCTGCCTTGTTGCCAGGCGTCCGCGGGAGCCGGCCATGCCTCACGACCCTTCCTTTTCAGAAATGTAACCACCGCTTCACAACCATATCACACACAACCCTGCGTGCGCCTTGGAGTCCGTCTGAAAGCTCACCGCGATTACAGGAGAACTTGGCGCGAGATGTATCAGTTACTTTAGGAAAGGATTGATCCCTGTGTCTGTTTTGTTGTTCCGACCTGGAGCAGAACGCGTCCCTACGTCTCTACGAGTGTCTAAGACTCCTTTAATATCCCTGAGCTGTTCTGTACTTTATCATCATGAGCCAGGATTTCTCCTTACGGTAATTCCCAGGAACCTCGTGGACCGTCACGCACACACACAGATGCATCCAGCGCTCGCCTGTGGCGCGCGGGCCTCGGGGACCAAAGGATTCCCCAGCCACCGCAGTCAGGTGGCCATTCCACAGCGGGCAGTGGGCAGCCTTGGGGGCTGTCAGCAGGGCAGGCACGGAATCCGAACTGCGTTCTAGGTCCTTCTGGGAGAGACACTCGGCGGGAGGCAGGCTGGACGGCTGAGACCGAGACCCTCCCCGCCACCTCGCCCACCCCACGGCGCACCAGGAAGCCGGCGCAGGAAAGCCCCCTCCCCACTCTGAGCTGGGGACTGAGGGGAGAAGAGACGCTCAGCACTTCCGAGCACCGGCTTCCTTCCAGCCTTCGAGGGGGGGACCCAGAGCCCGATGGCCAGGCCACCAGGACACAGGCTGTGTCTACATCCCTGCCCTCTCCTCCCCCCCCCCCACACCCCGCTCCCCCTGCGCCTGACATGTCTGCTTTCCCGTCTCCACCCCAGGCGGCCTGCCCTGCCTGGTGCTCGGCCCGTGGGCTCCAGGATGGGTAGGAATGACAAGCCGGGCTGGGTCCAGGGAGGGGGGGCGCTTACTTTGGTTCACTCCTCACGCTGCCGACCAGCAGGTCAGAGGGTCCCGGGGGAGCTGGCTGCAAGGGGACGGTGCCCATGCAGGTGACGGGCAGCGGGCGGTGTGGACAGCGAGCTGGGTGACCGAGTCAGCACCCGCAGGACTCACGAACAGGCCCTCCCCGTTCAGGAGCCCTGCCATCCAGGACCGGGCCTCATGGTCCTTGCTGTGGCCCCAACTCCCCCAACCTGCAGCCAGCCAGGCGCCTGGAGACTTCCCTTGTGTCCCGGGCCCTGGCCACAGCCACCAGGCCCACCCTCATGCAGCCCCCACTTCCTGGTCGCACTGCAGGCGGAGGAAGGTGCCGCCTTCCGCCTTCTCCTCAGCTCCTGTCCTCCCAGAAGCAGACCCCAGACCCAGAGAGGATTCTGAGCTACGGACAGTTCAATCTGGGGCTCTAGCTGGGGGGGTCGGGAGGGAGCAGGACAGGGAAGGGCAAGCAGTTAAGCGGGGGCACGATTTCAGGTGAAGCCCCACCCACCTGGTGCCCAGGTTTTTCCGGGTTTGTCACACCCCAACTCCTCCAGGATGTCCTCCTGGGGTGGGGGGCGGGGGGGCACCGGGGGTGTGAACTCTGCGCTGGCTTCCTGGGGGGCTGTATGGGAACGGGATGGGAGCCCAGCCCAGGGCGGTGCGTGATGCCCAGACACAGAGCACCCTGGAGCTGGGGGAGGGGCCCGCAGGCCCGTGGGCGGTGGGGGGCTCCCTGGCACCCTGCCCCGTCTCAAGGTCACAAAACCTGCTTGTCTCCTTGGCATCGATTGCCCCAAACTCAGCAGCTGTGGCCCCAGCAGCTAACCAGCAGCTGGACACAATAGGCAGTTACAAGCCTCTGTGGTCCGAACGGACTCCTCCGGCTGGAGGTCTGGCCTGAAGGCTTGGGTGGGAGAGCCCCCCCCCCCGCCCCCGTGCCCTGTTCCCCACCCCCCCCGCCCCCACCCAGCGCTTCCTCCCCTTCTGGGAGCCCCTGCACTGAGCGGCTCACGGCCTGGCAGGCGGCTTTCGTCTTTCACACTAACCCCAGAAGGGCACCCGCTGCTCGGCTGTCCTCTCCGGGCTTGGCCTCGATGCTCGTGGGGACGGGTCACCGGCTGTGAAGACGGGGGTCACTGGGCCTTCCTCGGACTGCCTCTGGAGAAGGCTCCCCCTCAGTGGAGGGGACCCCAGGGCCACAGGTGCCTCTGAGGGACTTCTGCCCGAGGGGGACAGACGGGGGCTCGGGGCCCCTCCCTCGTCAGCACCAAGACTGTAGGTGCCCCCACCGTCACCCAGAACCTGCTGCCGCGGGAAAGGCGGTTCGATGAGGGGCTTTGGAGAAATTCCAACCAGAAGACTTCCGGGACTAACACTTGTTATTGCAGGCGAGGCCGTGGTACGAAGGTTTTTAATTTTCGTTTTAATTAGGGCAGCATCGCTGGGGAGACCCCGCTAGGTCATTCTGAGGAGCACTTGACAAGTCCAAGGTCCTGGAGAGACTTAATTAAACCTGTAAAAGCACAGCGGGGACACACGGCCCCGGCTGCCAGCCCGCAGCACAGCTCGCTTGCCGCACAGACGTGCTTCAGTGTGGGCCCTGAGCGTCCGCGCCGGGCCTGCGGCTGAGCTGGGGGGGGGATGACACCCTTTCCCTCCGGCCCACCCCCTGCCCTCCCGCCCCCCTGCCCCAGCTGATCTGACGCCCCTGCATTCGAGCCCCACCCCTACACTCCAGGCTGGCCGGCTGCGTCGGCCCAGCAGCATCCACCTGGCTTGCAGACTGTGTCTAGCACCCCCGCCCCCCGCCCACCCCGGAGCCCCAGCGCCTGGTGCCCAGGACCTTCCTTTGCAGGCCGAGGCAGAGTTTGGACTTGGAATATACCAGAAGGCAGGAGGAGGGGGATGTGTCTGGCCTCCTCGGGGCAGAAGGAGCACAGAGTGAGCAGAATCCGGCAGAGAGGTAGGTGGCCGTGACGGGTGGAGCCACGCGTGGCCAGGAAACACGTGGAAAGGTTGGCCTGGCTGGGTGGCGAAGGGCAGGGAGAGGCGGATGGACAGGACGCCGTGGCTGTTGGCCCTCAGACGGGCTGTATCCTTGAGGAGTGAGGAATAGAAACAGATCACACTTTCCAGCGTTTTCAAGAGCCTCTGGGCAGCTGTCTGGGACGCGGCAGCGCAGGACACGTGGGCCAGGCTGGGCGCCTTCCGGACGGGAGCCCGGATGCTCGGGCGGTGCCCTCGGCGGGCCCTGAGAGGGAGCCCGTTGGGCCCTGTGTCCCTGAACTTCCTCCTCGGGGCCTCGGGCCGGCCACCCCGAGTCACCACGAACCAAGGTCCCAGGCGTGTGCTGGGATCCCAGACCCAACTGCTCGCCCACACCACACGTGCGAACCTATTTAGTCCCCCGTTACAAACGCACACGGTTTCCAGGGAGGCCCCCGAGACCGGAAAAAAACAAAAAGTCTCAACTTCACGGGGTTCGGCACCTGCTCCCTCGGGGCCCCCTGGGCGAGGCTGCGACCAGAACCCGGCCGGACCCGGCCCAGACCCAGGAGACGCCCCAGCGGGCCCTTCTCTCCCCTTCCTCTCCTCCACCAGCGCCTTCGCCCGGAGGGTCCTGAGACCCGCTCCACGCAGCGACCGCAGCTCAGCGCCCGGACGTGGGCCCACTTACGGTGGGGTGTGGTGCAGTGTGGTGGCAGAAAGGCCCACACGCACACGTGTGCGTGCGTGCACACGTGCTCTCGGGAGAGCCAGCCCTTCACAGCGGGTCCCCCGAGCACACTGACGTGAGCTCCTTCAGAGATCAGGCCGGTCAGGCGGCCACCGGGCGGGCAAGGACACCGAGGCTCGGGGAGATAGGATGGCAGGGTCGCTGGGATGACAGGAGAAGATGCTGGGCACACGGGGCTACCCCAAACGAGCCAAAGAGAATGGGGGGGGGGCGCCATACATTCCGTCATTCTTCACAGCACCTCCCTGAAGCGCTTTGGCGGAGAAGACAGACGACGGAGTCTGAGGCGCTGGTCCGAGCCCGGGGCCTCCCTGGAGGGACCATCCCTGCCCGGGGGTCCAGACTGCCCTGGCTCAGGGGGCCGACTGCTCCCCGCCGCGCACATGGCCGTCCAGACTCCCTCCCACACGCGGCCTCTTCACGGAAGGCGGCTCTCTGCCGACAGCCGCCTCTCTCCTCAAGGCTCCTCCAGGGGAAAACGGACGTCTCCGTGGGCATCTGCTCAAGTGCCGCGTCAGGGGCTGAAAACACTCCCAAGGAGCAGGTGGACGGTCCCAAGAGCGGGACCGCTTGTGTGGCCATCAGCAGGTTTAGGAAGACCCACCCAAACCTGTGAACGCCCTCTGCCTTTTCCCACAGCTGTGTGATAGGGAGACGAGGGGACATCTGGGTCCACCGTGTCCACCCTCCGTGGGTGACCCTGGGTGAACCCTGGAAGGCCACGGTGTCGTGCGTCCCTATGCGAGCAGGGGTCAGTCGTGGCCAAAGTGGCCCAGAGGCTGAGTGTCTTGAGCACGTGGTTTGCCAGGGGTGAACATCCAAGCAAGGGGCCGGGGTGGCCTCCTCCTTCCCTTCTCCCCCGGATGACAGCCGCCTCACCCGGAGAATAGGGTTCTCTCGTCCTCCATATCCAGCCCACGAGCTCCTGGGGGCCCCGCTGGCGACTTCTCCAGAGCGTCCCCGACACAGACAGCTACCGGGGAAGTGCGTCGAGCGCAGGATTCACAGACGGATGCGGAAACCACAGGGGGACTGAGGGAGGAGGAGGGGCAGGGCGCGGGGGAGAATCGGTGAGCCACACAGCACTGAGGAAACAGAGGCCGTCCAGATGCCCTGCCTCCTCTCCCAGTGACAGGGCGAGACTGAGTTCAGAGACAGATGTGGGCGCAGGGGTGCCGAGGGGGTGCTGGGCCAGGTCACGAGGGGAGACCCTGGCTTTAGGTGAGGCCGCCCTACAGAAGCCAAGACTGGGACACTCAGCCCGGCCTTTTGTCCCCTCCCCGTGAAAGGCTGCCGTTCAGCGACACACGATCCGGGGACGCTGCAGAGGTGTGGAGACCAAAGATGTGACCTCAGAGTTGAGAGAGACTGGGGACTTGGGGAGCTCACACACCGCCGGCAGGAACACAGAGTGGCGCAAGGTTTCTGGAAGAACCAGATGGACACCAGGCCACCAGCAAAGGCACAAACCTGTTCAGCGCAGCATTATTTCTAACACGGGAAAGTGGAAGTGTCCAAGGGGCATTTAATACTCCCCTCTCTCAACAGTGGAAAAAACAAGTAGACAGAAAACCCATGAGGACGTAGCAGACCCGAATGCCATTATCAAACACCTGGAACTTAACATTCACAGAACCCTCGGCCCCCAAACAGCAGAAAATGCATTTTTCAGGCGCCCTTTTGTTCCAATACAGACCTTATAACAGACTGTAAAGTGAGGCTCGATACATTTAAAAAGATTCTGGGGATACAGAGCACATTCCCAGGCAAAAATGGAATTAACGTGGAAACAGGAAAAGGACATCGAGAAAGTTCCCGCACACCTGGGAACTAAGAAACACGCTTCTCACTAACCCGCGGCTCAAAAAATGTGAAGTAAATGAAAAGGAAAACAAGGCTCGTCGAGATTTGCAGGTGCCGGGGCAGCCGTACTAGCTGGCCCCGGACGCCTGCACTACAGAAGAAGAAAGGTCACGTGTCAGTGACCTCCGCTTCCGCCTGGAGAAAATACAACAAACAGCAGGAACTGATCCAGTGAAAAGAGAAGAAGGAAGAGTGAAAATCGATAACATGGAAAACAGAAAAAAGATAGAGAAAATCCATGAGACCAGAAGCTAGTTCTCAGAACAGATCAATAGAAGTGATAAATCTCTGGTCAGACTGATCGGTAAAGAGAAGGGACAAGACACAAATGACCAGTGTCAGGAACGAGGAGGTAACATGACAGACTACAGATACTGAAAGGCTTTTCAGGGAATGTTATGAACAACTTGATGCTAATAAATCTGACACTTTACGTGAGATGAATAATTGTTTTTTGAAATGACCAAAGTTCACTCAAGTGGAAACATGTATGTTAATAACCGTATATTCATTAAGCAAATTGAATTGGTGGTTGAAACCTTCCCACCAACAAAACTCCGGGTCTAGATGGCTTCACCGACGCATTCAACCCAACGTGAAAGGAAGAGATAATACCCCCTACACAGGCTCTTCCAGAAAATTGAAGGAGAGGAAACACGTCCCCACTCATTCTATGAAGCCATCACCCTGCCTCCAACACCAGACGAAGACATTATAAGAAAACCAGAGAGGGGCACCCTGCTGGCTCAGTCAGTAGAACAGGTGACTCTTGATCTCGGGCTCGTGAGTTCATGCTCCGTGTTGGGTGTAGAGACGATCAATAGGTCAGCTTTAAAAAGACAGGAAACTACAGATCAGTGTCTCTCCTGAATATAGATATTACTACTCTTAACCAAATTTTAGCCAATCAGGTCCAATCATACACAGAAAGGATAACTCGCCAGGACTCAGCGTGGCTTACCCTAGCCACGTTAGGTTGGTTTAACATTTGAAAAGTAACATTAAACTAAAATAAAATTCTAAATAGATGATCTCAGTAGATTGCTAAAAACATACCCTTCAAAGCCCAACGTCCACTCCCAATATAAAACTCTGAGAAAGTCAGTAATACAACAGAGCCTTCATCCTGATAAAGGGCATCTGTGAAAACCCCCACTGCTAACATTTCTTGACGGGAAACACCGACTGTTGCTTTCTCTGTAGGATCAGAAACAAGATAAGGTGCCAGCTCTCACCCCTTCTACCCAACACACCACTGGAAGGTCTGGTCAGTAAAGTAAGTCACAGGAGAGAAAGTGAAGAGATCTAGATTGGAAAGGAAGTTAAACTGTCTCTAGCTAACCTGATCATCTATGTCGAAAAGCCCAATAGAGTTCACGAAAACATTACTGGAGCTAACCATTGAGTCTCTAGTGAAGTCTCAGAGTAAAAGACCGACATATTGACATAAACTATATCTTTACATCCCGGAAACAAACTACTGGAGGCTGAAAGTTAAAGAACACCATTTACAGTAGTATAAAAAATATAAAATATTTAGGAACAGACCTGACAGAGTGTAAACACCACAAAGCTGAGAAGATGTGAGGAACTAAAAACAGGAGTGATATTCCATGTTCATGGACCCAAAGCCTTGATGTAGCCAAGAGAGCAATTCTCCTCGTTTTGATGTATATTGTAGGTGCAATCCCAATCACAAATCCCCAGAGTATCTTTTGAAACAAATGTGATGACACGTTGATTCTGAAATTCTTTTGGAAACGCAAGGGAACTAGAATAGTCAAAACAACTTTAAAAAGAAGAGAGTCAGGGACGCCTGGGCGGCTCAGTTGGTTAAACATCCGACTCTTGATTTCGGCTCAGGTCATGATCTCACGGTTTGTGAGACCGAGCCCCATGTCGGGCTCTGCCTCTCCCATGTGTGCGCGCTGTCCCTCTCTCTCTCAAAATAAATACAATAAACTTCAAAGAAAACAGAGAGTCAGAGGACTGACACTATGTGGTTTCAAGACTTTGGTTTCAGGACTTACCGTAAAGCTACAGTAATGAAGACAGTGTGTCTATGAAGATACACGTCTAGGTCATCGAGACAGGACGCTGTCCAGAGAGAGACCCACATGCACACGGACAGCTGACCTTAGACAAAAGTGCAGAGGTGATTCAGTGGTGAAAGGGAAGTTTTCACAAACGATCCTGGCATGATTGGATACCCATTTGGAAAAAAAGATCCATACCAGGCAGGGAGGGATGGGAGGGAAGGATTACAGGGCCATGAGGAGCACAAGGAAGTTTTGGGTGGTGATGGATAATGTCTGTATTTTGGCAGTGGTGATGACTGTATCTGTTAAGCACAGGTTGAAACTTACCAGGCTGTACTCTTCAAACTGTGCGGTTCATTGCAGGTAAAAACTTGCCTGCAACAGCCTATGTGGTCTGTCCTCCATTCACCGTCTGACCTTAATTCCAAAAACTCTGTCCCTTGCTCGGTCCACCCCAACCACGGAGGACTCTTTACCGGTTTGGGGCCTTAAGGAGTTTGCACACGCCGTTCCCGAGGCCTGGAATGCTTTTCTCCAGGGTCTGCTTTGCTCTGTCTCACCAGCACACTTTCCCTGAGCACCCAGTTTAAAATCAGCCGTCTCCACCCCTCTCTGCCAACACACACACACACACACACACACACACACACACACACTCACACACACTCACACACACTCATACAAGTCGTGGCCCACTTTGCTCCTTCATTCTCACCCATGGCACCTATCAACCTTCTACAGGTTATATTCAGTCGTTTGCGGCCACCCTCCCCCCATGCTTCCGCAAGGACAAGTCCCACTTGCTGCCTGTGGCACCCCAATCTTGGAACAGGGCTTGTCACTGTTTAGGCACTCAGTAAGCCTGCTGTGCAAGGGGGCAAAGTAACGAGCAAATGCTCCTCTGTCGGGATCTCTAACAGACGCGTCCATCCTGACGCAGCGGGATCTTATGCCCGGTAGAAGAGAATGAAGTGTAGTTATGTATATAGTCCTGCCCTCGTGCTGCGGGGACACCCAGCGGCACCTCCCGAGGAGGCCTCGGGACATCCCACCGACAGATCAGGTGTGCCTCCACTTGGAGAAGCCCGGTCTGTGCCCTGAGCTCTGCTGCTGCCTCTCTGCTGTGTGACCCGGAAGCAGACCTTGCCCTTCATCCCAGCCCCCCTTGACCCTACCCTTCATCCCAGCCCCCCTTGACCCTGCCCTTCATCCAGGCTCCCTTTCCGCTCTCCCGAGGCTGTCAGCTCAGAAACGGAGGAGGAGAGTGGTAAGTGGGCAGAGAACGATTTATCATTACTGCCGAGTCCGCTGATTACAAAAAAAAAAAAAAAAATTAGGCAGAGAAGTTTAACAAATCAGAAAACTCTAGGGCACCTGGGTGGCTCAGTCGGTTAAGCGTCAGACTTTGGCTCAAGTCATGATCTCACAGTTTGTGAGTTCGAGCCCCTCGTCAGGCTCTGTGATGACAGCTTGGAGCCTGGAGCCTGCTTCGGATTCTATGTCTCCCTCTCTCTCTGCCCCTCCCCCACTTGTGCATGCTCTCTCTCTCTCAAAAATAAATAAACATTTAAAAAAATCAAAAAAAAAGGAAGAAAGAAAATTCTTCTGGCTTAGTTTTGATTCATTTTGGGCCAAATTGTATACTCTCTCCCTCCACAGTCTGAATATTAAAAAAAAGGAAATGAAATCTAAAGAAGAAATTCCCACCGTCAGGTAAAAATCCACTTCCCTAATTTTTGCCTCAACTCCAAGTTCAGTTCATGCCAGAATAGAACCTTGAAACCCACATGTCTCTGCATATAGATGTTCAAGATACAGTAAGCAAATTAAGCAGGTCCCAGAGTGAATACAGAGAGGATTTCAGTTACACCAAATAAATTATGCATACACAAAAGAACACACTGAAAATTGTTCATTATAGCTGCTAACCTTAAAAATAAAACTGCCAGTTACTTCACCAGCAAAAAAAAAAAGGGTCTTATTTGGGAATAGCAGAGAATGACAACTCAGGACAAGCAAGCTATGGCAAAACCCTAGGCAAGTCCCAAGAGCAAAGGAGAGGAGGCTCCTTTGTAGAGGAAAGGAAAGGCAGGGGGTGGGAAGGCTACTGTAAGCTAACAGTCCATCAGAGTTGGACTGGGCGTTCTAAGAATAGTGGCTTCTCATGAGCTGGGCTGTGACTGTCTCTCATTGGCTGGGCTGGGCTGTCTCTCATTGGCTGGGCTGTGACTGTCTCTCTTTGGCTGGGCTGGGCTGTCTCTCATTGGCTGGGTTGTGACTCTCTCTCTTTGGCTGGGCTGAGGCAGTCTCTAATTGGGGCTGTGACTATCTCTCATTGGCTGGGCTCTGACTGTCTCTCACTGGCTGGGCAGTGACTGTCTCTCTTTGGCTGGGCTGAGGCAGTCTCTAACTGGGGCTGTAACAGTCTCTCATTGGCTGGGCTGACTGTCTCTCATTGGCTGGGCTGCAAGTGTCTCTCATTAAATGGGCAGTGACTGTCTTTCATTGGCTGGGCCATGACTGTCTCTCATTGGCTGTGCTGTGCTGTCTCTCATTAACTAGGCTGCAACTGTCTCCATTGGCTGGGCTGTGACTGTCTCTCATTGGGGCTGTAACAGTCTCTCATTGGCTGGGCTGGGCTGTCTCTCATTGGCCGGGTTGTGACTCTCTCTCTTTGGTTGGGCTGAGGCAGTCTCTAATTGGGGCTGTGACTGTCTCATTGGCTGGGCTGTGACTGTCTCTCATTGGCTGGGCTGTGACTGTCTCTCATTGGCTGGGCTGGGCTGTCTCTCATTGGCTGGGCTGTAAGTGTCTCTCATTGAATGGGCAGTGACTGTCTTTCATTGGCTGGGCCATGACTGTCTCTCATTGGCTGGGCTGGGCTCTCTCTCATTGGCTGGGCTGCAAGTGTCTCTCATTGAATGGGCAGTGACTGTCTCTCATTGGCTGGACTGTAGCAGTCTCTCACTGGCTGGGCAGTGACTGTCTCTCTTTGGCTGGGCTGAGGCAGTCTCTAACTGGGGCTGTAACAGTCTCTCATTGGCTGGGCTGACTGTCTCTCATTGGCTGGGCTGTAAGTGTCTCTCATTGAATGGGCAGTGACTGTCTTTCATTGGCTGGGCCATGACTGTCTCTCATTGGCTGGGCTGGGCTCTCTCTCATTGGCTGGGCTGCAAGTGTCTCTCATTGAATGGGCAGTGACTGTCTCTCATTGGCTGGACTGTAGCAGTCTCTCACTGGCTGGGCAGGGACTGTCTCTCATTGGCTGAGCTGTAATTCTCTGGGGGACAGGAAGAAACCATCCCTCCTCCTGCTGGGATAACATAGTAGTGTGAACCTGCAAGGTGGTCCCTTCCCTTGGGGCCTGCAATTGTCAACCGGTGCTGAGCCCGAGGCTGTGCCTGCTGGCTTCCCTACGCTATTCTAAATGAGGTTTCCCTTTATCAACTTGCACACAGATGAGGGGAGGACTCACACCGTTTGACATCATACATTTCTGTAAAGTTTGGACATTTTTCATCAGGTACATATTTATCCTCACCGAATAATAACGGTGTTTCCATTTTGGGAGGGGGTGGGACCCAAGCGAAACAAAGGAAGGAAACATTGGCACTTATTCTGGACCTTCTAAATATTCCAAGCAGGCAGCTTATAAGAATAAATGGAGAACTGGAAGATTGCTGTTTTTGTTTCTAAAACCCCTTTGTTATTTTAAGAATGCTTGAAAAGTAAGTATTGAAATCATGTCAGTTTCCGCTAAAGCCCCCATTTGGTGCACATCCTTCCCTCTTGGCGAGCGCTGGTTTGCATTTGGCCAGCCAATGGACGAACATGTGCGTCAAAGATAAACTTGGGATCAGGAGAAAAGCCTGTTGCCTTTCCAGTGGGCGCCCGGGAGAAAAGAGTAAAAACGACAGAGACCTCATCCAAGGCATCTCTGTGCCGCAGGAACGTTTTGCTTGATGTCCTCGTAAGCCACGCCTGCGCTGGGAAGCGGAGAGCACAGGGCAGTGGGCCATGGTGACGGGGAATTCCTGGAGGCCTTACGAACCTAAACACTTGCGTGGCGAGAATGCTTGAAATCCTACCGTGGAAGCCTCACTCGGGTAAACAAAAGAACAGTATCCCAGAAGGGCTGGCACGTTCGGCCGCCAGAGTCCGATCGGCTCATTTTCCTAACGTTTGGGTGACCTGGGAAGTAACTTGAAACCGTGGGTACCGCTCCACGTGACTCCTGCAAGAATGTGGCCAATTCTGGACAATGGTGGGAACCACAGGCCACTTTGGGCCAGCTGGGCTCCATGGGCGTGCGTGGAGGTGGCGGGGTGGGGGGGGGTGGCCTCACACTTTCGGGATTCCACAACCTCAGGAACATCAGGTTTCTGGCCCGATCCCACTACCTGCCTATCTTCATATTAATGTTTTTGAAAAGTCCGAAAACAATGATTGGCTCCCGCGATTTATAAAATGAAGTCAAAATCCCTCAACCCAGCACACTCACGTTTTCAGCCTCGCTCACCGTTTTCCCCAGACCCCTCACCCTCGAGCTCCTGGCCTAGGGCTGACATCAAACCCTGCCTGCCCCTCCTGGCTAGAAACACCCCTTTACTCAACCAGCCTCCCTTACGTGGGTCACAAACCCAAAGGGACCCTTGCGTGGTCCCACCCCTGGAGTGTGGCCGAAAGAATGACCTGCTTCCAGCGGTTATAATACGGCAGAGACGGCAGGGCGGCCTCTCCGTGAGTGTGTGATGTGAGGCTCAGGTCTCGGCAGGTCTCGGCAGGTGTCCCGAAGGCCTGGGAGGAGCAGCT
Organism: Lynx canadensis; assembly: GCF_007474595.2. Lineage (NCBI taxonomy): Eukaryota > Metazoa > Chordata > Mammalia > Carnivora > Felidae > Lynx > Lynx canadensis. Next base: position 219,743,593 of record NC_044310.1, on the reverse strand, counting down.
CCATGAGTCCTCCAGCCGCAAAGGGATTCCCACCACCAGTCCCGCCAACAGCCGGCCTGAGTCGCAGCAGCAGCCTCCGGCTGGTGGGAACACAGCCCTGCTGATACTTCCGTTACGATCTGGTGAGACCCTGAGCGGACAGCCGGGCTGAGCTGTGCCTGAACTCGGGACCGGCAGGAACGGGGAGGTAAGAAATGAGGCTGCTTCGAGCTGCCGTGCTGGTGGGAGCTTGTCGTGCAGCCTGGAGTACCGACCACCGTCCGCTCGTGAGGCTTTTCGTGCCCAACCACCCAGACCAGCCGTGCGTCCCCATCACGGGTCCGGGGCTTGGCACACCGGGAAGCCCCGCGAAGGCGTGGCCAGCGACACACTGCGTAAAACAGACGCTCTCACGGGAGGACGTGGCACAGGAGGGGCCTGACTAGGGACGTGCAAGACGCAAAGGACTGAACGTGGTCAGTGCCTGCAAAACAGAAGCATGGCCTTTATCACCCTTCTGTGAAGCTTCCCGCTTGGTGACTCCACGGCACCCGGAGCCCAGCTGGGCCTCCAGCGAGGCAACGTGGACCTGGCCGCTGAGCGCGTGATTGCGGAGTGTAGACGCCTAGGGCGCTCGCCCTCCGGCCGGATAAAAATGGGCTTCTTGGGGCGCCTGGGTGGCGCAGTCGGTTAAGCGTCCGACTTCAGCCAGGTCACGATCTCGCGGTCCGTGAGTTCGAGCCCCATGTCGGGCTCTGTGCTGACAGCTCAGAGCCTGGAACCTGCTTCAGATTCTATGTCTCCCTCTCTCTCTGCCCCTCCCCTGCTCATACTCTGTCTCTCTCTGTCTCAAAAATAAATAAAAACATTAAAAAAAAAAAATGGGCTTCTTATTTCGCGCACTATCAACGGGGAGCCCGGGTTCCTGTCAACAACCCAAAGGGAGCGCCAGCATTTGATCTGACGTCGCGTAACTCAAGGAACCGCCACCAAGCAGCTGGGCGGCAGCCAAAAGGTCACCCGATCGGAGTTCGGTCCTTAATCTCTCAACCAAACCTAGATGACTGAAAATACGGGAGAAAATACGTGATTCACCTTCTCCACGGTTAACTTCGTGACACGAACAACCGTCTACGTCGGCCCCGAAAATCAGATTCTCACTTGACTCAGCAGCGTGGACCGCATAAAACAGCAAATTCAATCTCGATTTAATAAACAAGCCTATAATCGCATTTGCACCACTCGCCGCTCGAGACTGAAGGAAGCGAAGAGTTCTGCGTCTTCAGAAATTCTCTGTCAAGTCCCGGCGTTTCTGTCCCGAGCCGGGAAGAGGCACACGGCTCCCCAGCAGACGTTTCTGCTGACACGGCCTGGCCACCCGCCTGAGCCCACGGGCTCGTCTGCGGGAGCAAAGCCTGACTGTGACGAGGGTGGACTTTCCATCCTGGCCACGGGGAAGGGACGGCGTGGACGGCCGGCGCGCACGGGAGCCCTCGGGAGGCCGGGATGCGCGGTCGCCCTTCCGGCGCCAGCTGCGAGATCCACATCCCGCGTGTCCTCCTTGTGACCGCTTGTCACAGTCACGTGACCAGCCCGCACCCGGCAGGACGGGTCTCAGTGTTGAAAAACTGCGTGTGGGAGGCGCCTCCGCGACAGTCAGCCCTGGAGGCAGGGAGAGGGTCCGGGCCGAGGGCCCCCGAGGCTGGCGCTTCCTTGACCCCCAGACGGCGCTCCGCGTTTCCAGGCCACGAGGCCGGACAGGTGATGGGGCTCCCGAGACCCCAGGAGAGCACAGGCTGTGGCCACAGCCGGCTGAGGCTGGGCTGGATCGTGACCCGGGGGAGCACCAGGGTGTCTCCAGGACACGAAGTGACCTGGAGCCGGGAGGTCACGTGAAGTCACCAGTACCAGGGCTGGTTACGGCCATGCCCAAACCCGGTGGCCGGAGGGCAGAGACGAAGCTTGGGGTGGGGGCAGCAGGCGTCAGGGAGGAGAGAGAGCGGGCACAGACGGATGGAGGCCGCGGGTCCGGGGGGAGGGGCGGGGAGGCCGGGGTGGCATCGCCTGCTAACCTTCCGGTCCCCATGAGGTCTGGCCGACAGTCCTCTTGTAGGTCCTGGGGACCATCAGGACCCCTGGGCTCCTCCAGAAAACATCCTTTGTCCCCAGGTTCCTTCGGGAGGCTGTGTCTTTCAACGGCAGGTCCTAAGCCGTGCCCAGTTTCTCCTGCCAGGACTGCACACGTTCTAAGGGGCGCACGTGATCCAGGCACCCCCACCCGGCTGCAGGTACGACGGCCTCAGGGGGGTCAGACAGCCTGTCTGAGGTCTCACCGCGGACACGCGGAGGAAGCCGGCCCCGGCCCTGACGTGGGCCACGTGTTTAGACAGGAGCCCACGCCCGGACCACGAGCGGTCCGGCGCGACACTGCCCTGCCAGCTGCCCTCTGCCGATCCCACCCGGATCGGCTTCCGCTGCACCCTGACTGTGCTGGGGACGCTCAGGACCCCGGAGCCACACGTCCCGGCCCAGACCCCATCAGAGGCGCTGCCCCGGGAGCTGGGGGAGCGGTCGTGTGTCCCAGCCTCCGCTGGCCGTCCTTGCTGGCTGGTGCGGTTTTGAGCTCAAAGTCATGAACTGGGAAAAACGGGAAATTATTGAGCTTGGTGGCACTGCTTTTAAAAGCACGGAACCCGGGGCATCACCGATCTCCCTTCCACAGTCACGGCCGCCTGAAGCGACAGGCACCGCGAGGCCCCGGGGCCGTTGACACGGGCCCATCCCTCCCGCGGACCCCCTGCCTCGTGGATTCGTGGGCACCTCCCACCACGGGACCGCAGCACCTGTGGGCGCTCAGGACCGCTCAGACACGGTTCCCTTGGGCCGGTTCTGCCCCGGGGCTGCCTGGGGCTGTAAGGGCTGAGCTTCTGAACCGAAGCCCAGTACAGAGGCTGCGGCAGAAGGCGCCCGAACGGTGGAGCAGGGAGGGGTCAGCCCCGGGCGGCTAAGACCCCCGGAGGGCCCGGCCTGCCTCTGACGGCGCAGTTGGGACACAGCAGCCCGGGAGCCCGGCCCCCGGCTTGCGGGCCGGGCTCCCGGATCACTTTTTCTGTAGCTTTAGAGAAAACGGGTGTTTCCTCCCCACCCTGGGTGCCTCCGACCCCGACTTGCGTGTCGGCCTGTCTGCAGGTGCCCCCACACACCCCCTCCCCTTGCCCGCCGGCTGCCTGGTGCCCGTGGGTCCTGCCGCGGGAGCCACCCCGGTCAGGGCACTGATGGTGGCACATTGCCGCCACCCAGATTTCCACGATTCAGTTTGCTGTTGTCCCTGAAGGGTCCCTCCAGCCAAAGGCCCCTCAGAAGCACACGTCACTTTCAGTTGTCTCGTCCCCCGGGTCTCCTTCCGCCTGAAGGAACCTCTCCTCTTCTTGGCTTTGCCGACCCTGACACTTGCCAGGCCCGTAGGCCAGTCCCTGCACAGCCACCCCTCCGCGTGGGCTCCTCTGACATTCCCTCCAGGACGCTGGGTCCCGGTGCCCAGCGCGGCAGACAGCTCCCGGGGGGGGGGGGGGATCCGCCGGCCGGCGCGTGGCTTCAGCTTCTCCACCACGGAAGGTGCTCCCTTCTGCCGCATGACTGAGTGCTGTCCAGCACGCTTCCAAACTGTAGAGTGACCGTGTTGTTGTGTTACTAGGTAACTCTGACGTGTCCCATGCAATGAACGCACATTTTGTGGAAGATTCTTGGAAACAGCGTACGTATCCCGTCCCTCTTCAGACTTGCCGTGAGCTCATTGATTTGTGTTGGTGGGGACCCCGCGTTTCCTGTCTCACTCAAGAAGCCCTGGTCCGGCGCTGCTTATGTTGCTGCTAAGTGGCTGCGATCGGGCGGGGACAGCCAGGAGGGCTTCCCGGAGGAGCAAGCCGGGGTTGACCGTGGGGGGAAGCGCAGGCTTCCTGGCAGACCGCGCAGCGTGGCTGCGTCATCCCAGGGGGCAGATTGCGCTGGGGAAGCCCAGGCCGACCCGGGGGCTGCAGCGGTCCCAGAGGCCAGAGTCCCCTTACACGCGAGCACACGGGGGAAAGGAAGTGTCCTGGGGCCGCCATAATGCGGCACCGGAAACGGGGGGGCCGGAAGCGGCAGCAGTGACCTCTCCCCCAGCTCTGAGGTCAGAAGCCCCAAATCAAGGTGTGGGCAAGACCAGCTTCTTCCAGGGGACCTAGGGGAGGGTCCCTCCTGCCTCTTCCAGCTTCCGCTGGCTCCAGACGTCCCTCGGCTTGAAATCAGGGCCACCCTTCTCCCGCAGGACCTCATCTGCCCTTGTCTCATCACGTCTGCTGCAGCCCTACTCCCGAACAAGTCCCAGAGCTCGAGCACCGGGGGCGGTGGGCTTTGCCGTATCTTTCTGGGGGGACGCGGCTCAACTCCTAACAACGAGGTGCTGTCTTCCCGCTCAGTGCTTGGTCCTTTGCTCCTGCAGAGGCCTCCGGGGAGACGGTTGCCCTCGGCAGGCCTCTCTCCCTCCCCCCGGCCTGGATCCCGTGGCCACCGTCTGTGACTCACATCAGCGCAGAATCCCTGGGATGGCCTGGGCACGGGGGGCCTCTAGCCACGGACGCCCTACCCCAGGCCCCTCTCCAGAAGGCAGGCCAGGCTCAGGCTTCAAGAATGAGGCCGTCAGCCACGAGTTCTCTGAAGGTCAATTCTCAGAAGGTCACAGAGCCACAAAGCCTCCCACGGAAGGGGGCACGTGTCGGGGAAAGACGAGAGGCAGTGAGGGTCCCAGGGAGAGCTGCGCAGGGAGGCCTCGCACGCTTGCTGTGTGTGCGGTGGATGGGCTTGCACTTCACCGAAGACGCAGGGTCTCCTCCTCCAGGCAGCGGCGTCTGGGATCAGGACTGACTGGTGGAGAAGCCCCTGGGGCCCCCACCACCTGCACCTGCCTAAAGTATCCAGAGGCGGGGGCATCACGCACACCCGGCCCTGCCCTCCAGCCCCCAACCCAGAGCCCTCATCACAGCCGCTCCTGACGTGGACCCCGTCCTGAAACAACACTCACCACCTCCCGTCTGAGCCCAGCCGTCCCCACCCCCCACTGTCTCCCGGGTCTGTGCCCCCGCTCCCCCCACCACTGTTGCTCCCCCAGGATTCTCCCTGAGCTGGCCCTGCACTGCCCGTCCTCCCTCCCCCTCCTTCTGGGCTGGCACGGGTCCTCCCCCAACCCCAGGACCCAGCTGAGCTGACCCAGCACCTTCCCGGCCAAGGCCTTGGCCCTCCTCCAGGTTCCCCCACCACTGAGGACCGGGACAACCTCAGCACCTCCCTCTGGGCCCCACGGAGGCCCTGGGACGCCAGCACGGCCACCTGCCTCAGAGCTCAGAGCTCAGGAGCGGCGGCTTGGCCTCCGTCCGTCCGTCTGCCCGCAGTGAGGGCCACAGACCCAGGCGGGCGCACCTGCAGGCTGGCGGGAGGGGGTGGGGGCGTGTCAGGCGCTGGGGAGACACTTTCGTGAAAGACCCTCCGAGGACGCGAAGGCTGCCTGGCGGGCCCCGAGCACCCCTGGGGCACGTGAAGGGCTCTGTGTTGGTACAACAGGCCCCTCCTGGGGGCCCAGCCACCAGCCAGGCAGGGAGAGGCGCGGAGGCAGCAACCCGGGAGGGAAGGTGCAGGGGTGGCCAGGCACTCCCACTCCAGCCAGAGCCAGCGCCGTGTCCCTCTCCCTGGGCATCCTCCCCTCCAGACGTGTCCCCGATGTCCCTGAGACAGCAGACACGGAACCTCTTTCTGTGTCTGAATCTGCTTCATGCGCGGGGTAGCGGCTGCTGGGCAGAACTGGGCCTTCGGGGGGCAGGATCACAGCCCCAACCGTGTCTGACCCCCAGAACCCACATGGCAGGTGGGGTTAAGTTTCAGCTCACGAGCAGGGACCTTGCCTTGGGGTGTCCGCGTGGGGCCCATGTCCTCACGAGGGTCCTTAAATGCGGAAGGGGCAGACCATGTAAGAGTTCACAGATTCACCATCACAGACACACCCAGAAATAACGTTTGCCAGTTCCTGGGGTGCCCTCTGGCCCAGGCAGGTTGGCACAGGAGATGAATGGGGGCCCCCGTGGCACGAGAAACGGGGACCCCCCGCGGTTCGTGTTTTGCCAGAGCGTCAGGGAGAAGGGCATCCGTCACTTAAACGATTCTCGATTCTCGGGAGCGGCTTCTGCCTTTCTGCAAGTCCCGCCTTGCCTGGCCTCCTCTCCCCGCTCACACTTTGGGTACCAGGCGCTGGGGGGCGCCTTCGAGATGTGACGAGACCTCTTGCCTCCCCCCCACCCCCACCGTCCCCCACCGTGAACCAGCAAGGCGGTGACAGGGCTATTCCGAGGACGGTTCCGAAGACAGCAACGATGGAGAAGTTTCTCTGCCCGGGAGTGATCGCAGGCCTCCTAAACGTGTCCCACAAGACCCTCGTGGACGATCCCCTCCACAGTCCCCAGGTGCTCATGACTGGCCCACCACACGCACGTGGGCAGCAGAGCAAGGACATGGGCTTAACTCCTTGTTGGTAAAATATCGCCGTCTGGTTTGTGTTTTGTTTTTGGGAAAATTTACAGACCCACGTGAGCACATGAGCAGAGCTCTGGACAGGCTCACGCGCCCTCGCGTCCCAGCTGCCCGGATGCAGGCTGTCTGTAGGGAATCCGACTGGGAGGCCGATCGGATAAAGTAAAGCCACGCATGTAAGACGCACTTCAAGATGTTTACTGGGACGCCGCGTGGGGCCCTCAAATGGCCTGGCTCTTCATCAACACGGTTGCTGAGTGAACGCGGCTTTGGGCGAACCACAGAGCGAGAGGCCGGGTTCCTGGGAGTTTGCTCCTGGGGACGCGCGATAAGGTCTGGAGACATTTCGGGTTGTTTGACCGGGGTCTAGGGGACGGACGGAGGCCGGGGGTGCTGCTAACCACGCCTCCACACACAGCAGGGCCGCGCCACGGAGAGTCACGCACCCCACGTCCGCCGTGCCGTGGCCCAGAAGCTCCACGCCACAGTGTCATCAGCCATTAGGAAACGTAAGAGACTCTAACACACCGGGACCTGGCAGGTGTCCAAAACGTATCGTTCGCTGCGAAGACACAGTCAGGGGTGGATGTGTGTGGTCTGAGTCTGATTCTGGAGCAGGAGGGACGGCACCCTGGTGGCACCTGCACCTGGGGGGGCAGGGGTGATGGGGACGGCCTGGGGGGCAGGGAGGGGATTGGGGCGGCCTGGGGGCAGTCAGGGGATGAGGGCGGCCTGGGGGGCAGGGAGGGGACGGGGACGGCCTGGGGGGCCAGGGAGGGGACGGGGGCAGCCTGGGGGGGCAGGGAGGGGACGGGGATGGCCTGGGGGGCAGGGAGGGGACGGGGATGGCCTGGAGGGACAGAGAGGGGATAGGGGCGGCCTGGGGGGGCCAGGGAGGGGATGGGGGCGGCCTGGGGGGCAGAGAGGGGATGGGGGCGGCCTGGGGGGGCAGGGAGGGGAAGGGGGCGGCCTGGCGGGGGCAGAGAGGGGTTGGGGGCGGCCTGGGGGGCAGGGAGGGGACGAGGACGGCCTGGGGGGACAGGGAGGGGATGGGGGCGGCCTGGGGGGACAGGGAGGGGCGGGGGCGGCCTGGGGGGACAGGGAGGGACGAGGGCGGCCTGGGGGGACAGAGAGGGAAAGGGGCGGCCTGGGGAGCAGGGAGGGGACGGGGGCGGCCTGGGGGGCAGGGAGGGGACGGGGACGGCCTGGGGGGCAGGGAGGGGAAGGGGGCGGCCTGGGGGGCAGGGAGGGGACGGGGACGGCCTGGGGGGACAGGGAGGGATGGGGGCGGCCTGGGGGGGGCAAGGAGGGGACGGGGGCGGCCTGGGGGGCAGAGAGGGGACGGGGGCAGCCTGGGGGTCAGGGGGGATGGGGGTGGCCTGGGGGGGCAGGGAGGGGACGGGGACGGCCTGGGGGGGGCAGGGAGGGGATGGAGGTGGCCTGGGGGGACAGGGAGGGACGGGGGCGGCCTGGGGGGGGCAGGGAGGGGATGGAGGTGGCCTGGGGGACAGGGAGGGGACGGGGGCGGCCTGGGGGGCAGAGAGGGGACGGGGGCAGCCTGGGGGTCAGGGGAAATGGGGGTGGCCTGGGGGGGCAGGGAGGGGACGGGGACGGCCTGGGGGGACAGGGAGGGATGGGGGCGGCCTGGGGGACAGGGAGGGGACGGGGGAGGCCTGGGGGGCAGAGAGGGGACGGGGGCAGCCTGGGGGTCAAGGGGGATGGGGTGGCCTGGGGGGGCAGGGAGGGGACGGGGACGGCCTGGGGGGACAGGGAGGGGATGGGGGCGGCCTGGGGGGGTCAGGGAGGGGACGGGGGAGGCCTGGGGGGCAGAGAGGGGACAGGGACGGCCTGGGGGACAGGGAGGGATGGGGGCGGCCTGGGGGGCAGGGAGGGGACGGAGACGGCCTGGGGGGACAGGGAGGGACGGGGGCGGCCTGGGGGGGCAGGGAGGGGACGGGGGCGGCCTGGGGGGCAGAGAGGGGACGGGGGCAGCCTGGGGGTCAGGGGGGATGGGGGTGGCCTGGGGGGCAGGGAGGGGACGGGGGCGGCCTGGGGGGACAGGGAGGGACGGGGGCAGCCTGGGGGGGGCAGGGAGGGGATGGGGGCGGCCTGGGGGACAGGGAGGGGACGGGGGAGGCCTGGGGGGCAGAGAGGGGACGGGGGCGGCCTGGGGGACAGGGGGATGGGGGTGGCCTGGGGGGCAGGGAGGGGACGGGGACGGCCTGGGGGGGGCAGGGAGAGGATGGGGGCGGCCTGGGGGCAGGGAGGGGACGGGGGAGGCCTGGGGGGGCAGGGAGGGGACGGGGGCGGCCTAGGGGGACAGGGAGGGGACGGGGGAGGCCTGGGGGGCAGGGAGGGGATGGGGGCGGGCTGGGGGGCAGGGAGGGGAAGGGGGCGGGCTGGGGGGCAGGGAGGGGATGGGGGCGGCCTGGGGGACAGGGAGGGGATGGGGAAAGGGGGGCATCTGTCCACACCAGGCCAGCAGCCCCGAGCATGTACTCGGAGAAAGGAAATGGAGGGTAGGGGGTGGGGTATCATTTTTTTTCTTTTTCTTCCACTTTAAAGATATTTCTTTGTTTGCAACGTGTGCCCATATTTGGCCTGCTTACGGAGTGAGAGGCGGGCCTCTCCCTGGGAGCAAAGCAGGAGGCTGGGTCTCGCTTCAAGGTCCTCGGGCTGCCTCCCAGCCGTCCAAGGAGACCAATTTAGCGTGCGTTTCAAAGGCATTTCCAGCCCTTTAATTCCGAGGTGCCGTTCCCGGCCCAGCTGGGCTCCTGCCCAGCCAGAGCCCCCGGCTCCCCACGTCCCCCCGGGCTCACAATACCTGCTTCTTGGATGAGTCAACGAATCTAGGACAACCAGCTAGAAGGGAAACAGGCAACCTGCTCCTTTATCAACCTGTTTCCACCGACATCAGGGAAGAAGGAGCCAGAAAGTCAGAGGGAGGAGGCCAGGTGGGCGGCTGGCCAGGGGGAGCAGGATGGCTGGTGCCCAGCACCCAGCAGAGCCCCTCAAAGACAAGAGAGCCTGAGGAACCCCCGATGGTGGCGGGATGGGGCCATGCTGCCCAGACGCCTCAGCCAGGCTGAGAAACACACTGAGCCCCGGTTCCCATAAATCCGGCTTTTATGTGGCAATGAATAGGGGTGAACAATGGATCTATTTCAGGCCGCAGAGAAGCTGGCCCAGCCTGGGTCCCTCTCCTGCAATTAGGAGCCTCAACATGGCGGGTCCTGGAGTCCCGTGCCTGGCCTCAAAGCCTCACAAAGACAGCCACCTGCCAGTGTTTGGTGGCGGGTGGGGGGTGGGGGGAGATTCCGCCATCCCCTGGGGTCTGTTGCTGGCAGGGCCCCCTCCCCAACCACAAGGGGAAGTGCCGTTGGCCGCCCCAGTTGCCGGCAGGACCCGGCTGGTGGTCACTGCCCCCTGGTCCCGTCTCAGGGAGCATGGAGTTGGCCCTTGGCCTTGGCTGGTCTCTCCCAACTCCTCCCCGAACGGGACCCCCTCTGCTGCCCCGTCCTCATCCGCGGTGGCCAGCCTGTGCTCCAATTCTCCTGCAGCGGCAAACCCACCCTTGCAGACAACTTGTAGGTGACATCTGCCTCCACCAGCTACACGCTGCCCTGCCTGTGGGCGCCCAACACCCACCCACCCCCAAGGGTGGCCGTTGTGCACGTGCTGGTGGCAGCCAGACCGAGCCGGGCAGCCACTCCTGCACAGCAGTCCCCAGCCCATGGTCTAAGGTGGCCCAGGACCCACCCCCAGTCCTTCCGCCTGCAGGCAGGCGTCCCGTAGAGGGCATACTCTGCAGACTGTCATCGCCCAGCTCCCCGTGAGGACCTCGAGGGGACAGGATTCACAGAGAGACCTTAGCATCACACTGCCCTCACTCAGCCCAAGGAATAACTGGCTGGCGGCCTCATGCCACACGCCCCACCCCTGCAGAGAAAGGCCGCCAGCCTGTCCCTCCCCATCTCCCAGCTTTATCTCTCAGAAGCAATCGTGTTCACCTCTATCAGCTGTACCTCTGGCCTTCGCCTACATATCTCCAAAGAATAGGTTTATACTTTGTGATGATTAACTCCGTGTGTCACCTGGGCGAGCCCACGGCACCCAGGTGTTTGCTCAAACACCAGTCTCGAGGTCACCGTGAAGGGAATTTTTAAATGAATGCAGATGGCCGGCGATAATGTGGGTGGGCCTTGTCCAATCAGTTGAAGGACGGAAGAGGAAAGACTGAGGAAGAGGGGACCCTGCCTCCTTATGGCCTTTGGACTCAAGCGGACGCGGAAGCTGCAACTCTTCCCTGGCTCGCCCGCCTGCCCCGCGGATTTCAGACTTGCAAGCCCTCACGATCACGTTAACCCGTCCCTTAAATCTCTCTCCCTTTCTCTCTCCGGACACATCCTGTAGATTCTGTTTCTCTGGAGACCCTTGTTGTGGGCAGCCGCTGAAACGGCCCCCAGTGAGTCCTGACCCTTGGTGTGCCTGCCCCTGAGTGTGGGAGGAAGCTAGTTGGATTCCAGTCAGCAAGTACGGCGAGTGCGGCGGGAGGCCGTCTCTGAGACTAGGTTGCGGAAAGACTTCCGTTTCCTCATCTTCCCTTGTGCCCTTTCTGGAGTCAGAATCTTCCCCTTGAGGGAGTGCAGCAGCTTCAGTGGGAGCCACCCGAAGGACGGGCCCCGTGATAAGCAGCGGAGAGAGGCCTCCCGCTGAGAGGCTGTTAGGGATTGGAATCCTGGCAACGGCACTGTGAGTGAGGCGGCCCCTTCCCCAGTTAGACCCTCAGATGACCGCAGCCCCAGCTGATACCTTGTGAGGGACCCCACGTCAGAAGACCCTGCTGTCCTGGGCCTGGATTCCTAACCCACGGAAACTGGGGGACGATAAACGCCTTTCGGTTGGGGTTCTGTTGTTTTGGGCCCAGACACTTTGGGGTGACTCCCTACACTGGGAGAAGGAACTCATACACCCCCCGCATACATTTAGACCTTATCTGTTGAGTCTTGCTGTTCCACCCGATTTCCCCTTCCCCTTCCTCCCAACACAGCCACATCCAAGTTTAGGTGAAATCGATACTCAGGCCTCACAGGATTATGACTATGTAAAGGAAATGTTCTTCTGAGCTGAATAGCACCTTCTGAGGATACTACCATGTTTTCTCATTTTCCATCCTTTTTTTTCTCCCAGAGTTGGTTATTGCCTTGCTTTTTAAAATGTATTTATGTATTACTATTATTTTAAATTTATTTTGTAATGTTTATTTTTGAGAAAGAGAGAGAGAGAGTTAAGTTGAGGGAGGGGCAGAAAGAGAGAGAGAGGGGGAGACACAGAATCCTAAGCAGGCTCCAGGCTCCAGCTCTTGGCACAGAGCCCGACGGGGGCTTGACCTCAGGAACCGTCAGATCGTGACCTGAGCCGAAATCGAACCTTAACCAACTGAGCCACCCAGGCACCCCTGTTCATTTATATTCAAAAGTGTTGTTTTTTTCCATATACCCATCGACAATCCAAATGCTCAGAGTTTTTAATGCTCAATACTTGTCCAAATGCTCAAATGTATCAGATCATGTGTAGTTTCCATTTCCCTTCCTCCCGACATCTCCTCTGGAGTGCTGGTTGCCCAGACCCGCAGCACCCCCATCAGCACCCTCGTCAGCACCCTCGTCAGCACCTCCATTGCTCTTGGGGCTTCCCTTCACTGCTCCCCGGGGTGACGCAACTTATTTTCGCATATGCGTAGTTTCCCTGCACACTGTGCCCCAAAACCCAGGCCCAGCAGCTTGCCAAGAAAGAGAACACATTTCCATCCTTATAGGTCTGCGCTGTCCACATAATCTCCCGGTGGTTGGCCGCTAGAGTGTTTAGGCACCAGGTCCTGGTTCCCCTGCAGGTGCCGGGGGCACCCCGCCGTGTCTCCCAGCCTCCAGCGTGGCCATAGAGAGATCAGAGGCCGCTGCAATTCTCTTTCCTTTTATACGGTTTGCCCTTGCAGTTTGGAAACTTGTAGGCTTTTTGTCTCCAGTGTCCTGACATTTCCCAAGTGGTGCTTTCTCGTGGGTCTGTCTGGGTCTTCTCCCTGGACAGGAGAAGGAGGGAACCCTGTCGTTCTGGACACCCTCTTCCAGACTGGAACTTTTTCTCGTCTTAGTGTTGTGCCGTCCACACCAGATCTCCCGAACTGACCTGCTAACGTTCCTGCATTTCCGGTCACTTTCCATGTTTTCGTCTTTTTATTTTAATTTAGGAGAGGCTTTCTCTGCTCTATCCTCCCGCCTTCCTGTTGATTTTTAAAATTTAGATGATTATGTTTTGAATTGCCGGTAACAGTCCTTGTCTTCCGAATGCTACTTTTGTTGTGACTCCCTCTTTGTTTCATGGGCACCATATCTTACCCGGCCCTGATAATATTCGTGTTTTAAGGCTTTCTCCCCCTGTCCCACTAAATCGGGGCTCACGCCTTTAATCCTGTTGACATCACCAGCAGCTAACGCCAGATGCCAGGGCTTCCCTAGACGTTATTTCATCACTTGGTCCGTTTCTCAAAATGTGTCCCTCAGGACGAGGATGGGGAGGTAGACACAGCAGCTCAGAGGGCAGTGAAGCTAGCATCTGTTGAGAGCTTCCCACACGCCAGGTCCTGCCCCTTCGGTCCCCTTCACAGCCCCGTGACATCAGCGCCCGAGTCTCCACTTTACACACGAGGACGCTCGGGCCCAAGGGCACCGAGTAACTTGCCCCGGGCCTCCCGGTTAACAAGCCGAGATGCTCTCCCCTTAGCACAGCTGTGATCTGGAGCCAGCGCCCGGTGCCCTGCCCCTAGGCTGGGAAGGACCTGGCCGGGGGGTGGCGGGGTCCGTGCGTGCGTGGCTGCGCCTTCGGCCGGGTCCCAACACCCAGGATCCCTTGGCTCTTCTCAGAGGCAGGTGAGGCTTTCAGGGGGTGCAGCGCTGGGCAGCGGCGGCCAGCAGAACCCGCCGCTCCTTGCTTGCCCCTTGCACCCCAGGAGCTGGCCTCAGATCCCACGGGGAACCGGCCCAGCCCAAGACCCCCGACTGGAGAAGGGCCGGGAAGAAGCAGATAGCTGTCTCCCTGCGGCAGAGGGGCGTCCAGAGAGCTGGGTTTGAGGAGCTTGGGTTCGAACTGCCCTCACCTCCCGGAGCAGCAGGGGAGAGGGAGGCTCAGGACAGAGCAACCATCCCGTGGGGCTTCTCACCCTCCTGGCCTCCGTTTCTTGTTTATGAAGCAGGATCAGTGTGTGAGGGCCCCTCGAGGCTCACGGCGGGCCCGGGTGACACAGGACTCCCTCCGCCCTCTGAGGTCCTGGATCCCGGGCTGCCGGGAGCCCGGCATGCCCCGTGCAAGCCCCTCTCCCCCAGCCTCACGTGCTGCCTCCTGGACCGCACCTGCCAGCTGCTCCTTTCCCTGGGCGGGGAGGCCGGGGCGCCAGAGGGTGAGAGGCCAGGAGACCCCGAATCCTCTCCGGGTGCAGAAGCACAGACCCACCCAAGGAAAGAAGGGTCCGTCCCCTCGGTGTGCTTCCTCGATCAGAAGCAGAGGTGCACCGGGGGAGCCTGGGGCACTAGGCGCGTCCTGCCCTTCCCTCGGGCGGGGCCAGGCTGGTGCAGGCGGAGGCGAGCCAGCTGGGCGTCAGAGACCCGCGCGCTCCCCTCACTGCACCTGCGCGAGCCCCACGGAAGGGCCAGCTCTCGGAAATCTGTGTGCAGATCTCTGTGGTGCCGCCGTCACCTTGGCGGCCTGTGGTCAGACCTCACTGCCCTCCTCCTGGCCTGGCCCCTGGACAACCGCCCGGCCTGCTCCCGACACCCAGCGTCCCCGTGGCACCCCACTGTCCCCACAGTGTCTATCGTCCACTGTCTCCCACTGCCCCAGTTTCCCACCGTCCCCACTGTCCCCAAGCCCCCATCACACACCAGGCCTAGAAGAGTTGGGACACACTCCCACTGGCCAAGAACAGATTCCTCTCCCCCCTCAGCCCTTTCCTGCTGTACTTCTGGGACGTGAGGGGGTGTGGGTTTCGAGGAAGTGGGTTGTCCCTGGGTTGACATTGAGTGGATTCTCTAGTGAGCCTTTCAGAATCACGTGGGCATCAGGGACGCCCATACGGAGGAGTGCCCGGAAGTAACCCGCTCACTCGTGCCAGGCGCTCTCTTCTCCCTGCGCTTACTCCCTGCTCGCGGAACCAGACTCTGGTCGGAAGGGCTGGCGTCAGAAGAACACCACTGTGGCATTCTCTCCCAGGATCCGCCCACCAGACTTCTGCCCCCTGCCCGTGCCCGTGTCTGGGTGGAGGCCCTGTGTGCCCACCTGGCTCTCGAAGCCCCCGGTCAGACAGACCCAGACCCATAGCTGGACAAATTTAAACTCGAGCCACAGCCAGTCAGCTGCTGTCCCGCTGTGGCAGCCATCCTGGAGGAGTCCCTCGGCCGGGGCGGACCCCAAGCCAGGGCAGGGGGCCTGCAGCACACCCAGGGGCCTGTGCCCCCCGGGACGGGCCAGAGCGTGCTCTCTGGGCAGCCCACTGGAGGCGTCAGGCCCTGCAAGCCCCGGGCCTGGGAGCATGTCAGCAATGCCGGAGCTGGGGCAGGCCGGGCCTTCTGAGCAAGACTCTGCAAGAGGGACGGGCGTGCACACCGACTCAGGGTGTACGATGGCCCAGGGAAGGAGGGAGTCGGGCCCTCCCCCGGGGCCGCCCCCGGGCCTCTACCCTTTGCTGTTGTCTCCAGCAGGTCCCTCAATTTGGAAAGCCTCAGTCCCCTCCCCAATACAACGGAGAAGGTAGGAACAGCTCTGGACTCACCAGGAGCGAGGAGGTCAGTGGGTGGTCCGTGAAGGGCCGGCATAGAGCATCCACTCGGAGACATTTGCTGTGGGGGCACCAGGCCCTTAGCAAGTGAAGCGGGGTCCTCGGTGGGGAGAACACCCCCAGACACGGGATCATCCGAGCCAGCGTCTCCGTGTTGTATCACACGACAAGGGGAACGAATGCCCACCGAGGCTCACCGCCTTCTGGCACGCAGAGCGCTGTGGTCTGCCTTCCTCACGAGTGTGGACCCAGGTCTGGCTCTGTGTCCTTAGGGGACAGGAAGACTGAGGAGTACAAGGTCCTGGGGCAGCTCCCCCCCCACTCCTCCTGCCCCACAGAGGCAGTGTCAGCCGCAGGGAGAGCTCCCAGGCCTCACCCAGCACTGGACGCCTGCAGGGACCCAGCGGGCACCCCGCCTGGAGAGGGGGAGTTAACCCCCAGGGGCCCGGCCCCCAGCAGCAGAGACAGAAGGCAGTGGATAAACGCTTCTCCTGGTCTGAGGTCTCAGAGCAGCCCCGGGTGGCCAGGGCAACATGCCTGGGTTCCGGCTTCTCCCGCCTGTCCCCAGCCCCGTCCAGTCCTCCATCGGGCCCCCTGGGACCCCACCCCCCAACGGAGCACACACGGGCACCCATGCTCGTGCACGCCCACACACTGAGCTGGCACTGATTCAGTCTCAGGGTGCTGGGGTGCGACCCTTGCAAGCCCTCAGCACCTGAAAGGAGGAGGACGTATGGGGGGTTCCCACGTTCTGCATCCCCGAACATTGTCCCTGGGGGACTGGGGGCCTCTCCCTCTGGGTCTCTCTTCCCATCTGTCCAGGACTACGACTACGACCTCCAGCGGAGTTCTCACACCACCGCGGTGCTGGGGCCCCGGGCTGCCTTCTCAGGGAGTACTTCCAGAAGGAAGGCCGGGGTGCTAGCAGCTTTGGGGGTCTAGGGGAACCAAGCACCCGGAGTGGGCATGTCGTGGCCTCCAGGCACCTGTGACAGCGCACATCTAAGGCCAGTGCCTCTCTGCCCCGAGTCCCGGCCCCACCCTGCCCTGTGGGCTAGCGGGCTGCACCCCACCGCTCCAGCTGCTTCGACTTCTCTCCCGCTGTGGAGACGCTCGGTGTGCCGAACCAGGAGCCTCGCTGACCTGGGGAGTGCAGGCTTGCAGCCCACCTGCCCGTCTGGGTCAGGACCAGAGCCCCACAGCTCCAGGAGGAAGCATCTTGGAAAAGACATGTGTCCCCTCTGGGACTGGGGCCCCGTCTCCCAGAGCCACACACGTGGGATTGCCAGATTTAGCAAATAAAAATACAGGTTTCCCGTTTAGATTCGAATTTCAAATAATCAGTGAGTGCTTTGTTAGCATCGAGTCCTCCCGTATTTTATGAGTCCACCCTAGAATCCTGACGGGTCCCCACTGCCTGGCCTCAATGCCACCCCAGGCCCAGGTGTCCCGGGCTCAGGAGAAGCCCTCTCGGGGACCAAACTGGGACCCGATCAGAAGTTCTCACAAATCAGCTAAAGACAAAGATGAGTTTTACGAAGAATCGTATGGACCTTACACATCTTAGCTTTCAAATCTACACGGTACCCGTCTTGACCGTCAATCCTCTGGGCACGGCGCCTTCTGGCCTGCGAGGATTCCCGTGGGGATGGCGCCCCCTGGTGCCCGCGGCGGGGATGCGCCAGCCAAGATTTTAGGGTCTGGTTTTCTCCGATGGGGGACGCTGAAGGCAGGTCCCCGGGGAATGTGAGGACTTTGGCCCCAAACTCGGCATCGTCCAGGCCACATCTAACTTGACAGTAGTTTCCAGAAACGTCCACCTCGAGTGGGCCTTTCCAAAGCAACTTTGTTTTCATCCACAACACTCTTTTCATGTTCATTAGATTCTATGATATTTAATTAAATCCTTTTCTCAAAACGACACGCACAGTCAGAAACCGTGAATCTGGGGACAAAACAGGTGAGTGTGAGAAGCGCCCCCTCACTTGCAGGTGCAGAGGGGCTGGTGCTTCCCAAGGGGACCCGGAGAACGGCACACACAGCCAGGCGCTGGCCCAGACGCCCAGGTTACAGCCGAGTGAGAAGAGGCCTGCAGGATGTGGCCCTAACGCGCACGGGGGGCCCCAGGCCGGGCACCGCCCCGCCGTGTGTTCAGCCCGTCAGCACGTCACCAAGCCCCACCCACGGGGCGACAGGAGCGTTCCAGGCCCGAGACACTCGGGAACGCTCGAGCAGCCGGTGGCTCGGAAAGTGGCTCGAACACATGGCCAGGCAGGAGGGCAGGACGTGGGGCAGAGTGACTGTGCGCTGGGGATGGCGGAGGCTCCAGAGGGGGCAAAGCTCCCGGGCTCGGGGAGGGCGGAGACGGAGGCCCCCCGTGCTGGAGCAGCGGGGCACAGCGCAGGGGCCCGAAGGCCGGCCGGCTGGCCGGAAGGCACCCTGGGAGCAGGCCTGCAGCCAGGGCTCAGGTTCCCAGGCTGGAGGGGAGGAGCAGTGTGGACGTTTCCAGAAGCAAACCGAGGCCGTGGATGGGGGCTGAGCTGGTGGCAGCTGCAGGAAGGGTCCAAGGAGAGGCACATCCAGAAGGAGCCCATGGGTAGGAGGACCTATGTCTTTGGGACTTAATAAGGAGCAAGGCTCGGGCTTGCGCGGGGACGGCTGGAAGGGCTGTGAGCCCTGGGGTCCTGCCCACCCTTCCAGGAGATCTGAGGTGGGCTGGGCCTTGTCCTCCGGGGCCGAAGCCTGGGTGTCTGCAGCTCCCAGTGACCTCAGCGAGAGGCCACGCTTAGTGTTCCCGAGTCAGACGGCAGAGGGCGCCCCGAGACCTCATGACAGGAGTGTCGCTGTGCCGGCTGGGGAGGACGCACCTGGGTCATTCAGGCGAAGCAGCAGGGGACAGAAGGCTCCCGGGCCAGCCACCTGGCTTGCTCCCTTCCTGCTCGTCTGGCAGAGACCACAGCCCTCCCCTGGGTTAGCCTGGGGGCAGACCCGTGTCCACGAAGACCCGGTTATGCAACCAGAGCTACAGGGGGGGGGGGGGGGGGGGGGGTCCTTGCAGGCCTCCCGTGCATCTGCAGGGAGAGTCCCGTGCAGGACAGGGGCAGGGGCCGGAGGAGCAGGGGGCCTGACCACCCCCAGGCAACAGCACGCTGGGCCCCACCTGGACCCGTTAGAGTAAATCCTGCCCGTGGAGACAGAGCTGAAATCCCCACGGCTGAGCAGCTCCGTGGGTGGTCTGCTGTGCGGTCAGGGTTCAAACCTCTGCTTCCGACGGTGGCTCTCGGAGCCTGGCCCTGAACCTGCTCAGCACCCTTGGTAACATGGCAGACATGCAGAGTCCCGGGCCCAGCCGCGAGCCCTTGGGGCAGAACTCTGCGGGGTGGCACCAGGACCTCTGCCCTCTAACATGTCCCCGACATCGTTCTGAGAGCAGCTCCTTCAGGTGATTCTGACCCTGCCCAGCTTGAGAACCTGCCTCGAGACCCTAAATGTGCTCTAGGGGCTGGTAGCGTGGGCATCTCCCAGGAGCTTGTTAGGAATGCAGATTCCCAGGCCCTCCCCTCAACCTGCTAGATCGGAACCTGGATTTAACAGATCCCTGGACCATCTGATCTGGGTGCAGTGTGAGGACCATTGCTCTAGGGATCCCGCAGAACAAGAGTGATGCAAGGCTGGCCGTGCAGACCCCCGGCAAGGGGCACTGTGGGAGAGCTGGTGGGTGAGGGGGAGAAGGGGCCCTTGTCCAGGGCCAGAGGAGTTGGCCTCCAAGGTGGGGTCCTCCAGGTGGGATTCTCCAGGTGGGGCCCTCCAGCTGAGATTCTCCAGGTGGAACTCTCCAGCTGGGACTCTCTAGGTGGGGCCCTCCAGGTGGGGTCCCCCAGGTGGGTCTCAGGAAGGTCTGTGTACAGGCCAGCAAAGGAGAGTGGCTTGAAGGACTCGGTAAGAGGGAGCTATTGGCGGCGGTCTGTAAGGTTTTGTCCCCACCACGTAAGTGCTAAGCCAAGGGATATACATACGCCCAGAAAGAAAACAAAACTAGTATCCCCACGGCTCTCCCACCCAATACCATCACCGCTCATCACTTGTAGACGCTTTCCAGGTTGGGGTTTTTTTAATTAAGAAAATAGCTATAAAGATAAAGTACAGGCGGTTTATTTCCTTTTTCCCGACATCATGGGAACGGCTCCCTGGGCGTCATCTTCGGGCGGGGAGCGGTCAGCGATGAACAAAGAGCTATCACCCTCTGGCGCGGCGAGGCGCGACGGGTCTGCCGGCAGGTCCTTGTGCCCTCCACGCCCTGCCCGGCCCGGCACGGCCGCCGCCCACCTCCGAGACCTCCGAGGCCCCGGCCCCCACAGACGCGCAGGCCACGCGTCGGGGCTTCCTCAGCCCCCGTGCTCCCGGGTCCGGCTCTGCAATAAACCTCACGTCCCGCGGGACGCCCAGGGGCCACGTGGGTGGAATACTGGAGCCCGGAGGGATTCATCCCCAGGGGATCGGGTTCGGGATGGAATCGGGAATTGGTTCTCTGGCCCGACCGCAGTGCCGTTCGCAGCGGAACAGGGCGCTGCCGTCCCCGGAGCCAACGGGCTACAGAAAGCCGGGCTTTGTGGCTAAGGCCACAGGCCACTTAGCAGTGGAAGCGAGGGCTATGGGGTTGGTTGGTGGTTTCTAAGTGTGCCGGAGAATGTGGGGAAAGCAAATTATGAGCTCGGAGCTCAAAATTCCCAGCTCAGGGGCCAGATAAGGAACCCAAAGCTTCTGTGTTGTGCAGAAAGGGTTGACCGGCAGGCCCCGCTGCTCTCCTCGGAACGCCCGCCCGCCCGCCGGGTGGCCCGCGGCTGGCACTCACGGATCAGAGGACCTCGCTGCCCCCTGACGTCCGTGCGGTCTGTGCGGCGTGGTTCGAGCTGAGCACCCGCTTCTGCCCGGGCACCCGGAATCCGCGCCAGGCCCGGGGGGCCCCGTGCCCAGCCCCCGATTAAAACCCCGGGCGCTGCGTCTCTCACAGGCACCTGGTGGTGGCCCGTGTGAGTGCACAGGGAGGGCGCCCGGGAGCTCAGGCCTGCTCCCCCGACTTCTCCCTTCCTGCGCGCCCTACCATTTCTGTGTTGTGAATCCCAGCCGGGAGCGCGGCCTGTGCTGAGTCTGGGGGGGCCCGAGTGAATCACCGAGCCGGGTGGTCTCGGGGACCCTGACACAATTGCCCTAAAAGAATTACGTCTTGCAGGCGAGGAGTCCAGATTTCTGAAAATAAAACCCAAGGTCTAAGCTGGTGGGTCTGAAACTCACAAGGAGAGTTGAACTTCTGCTCTCTTAGGCCATCTTTTGTGAAGGTCAGGGTTTGTTGGGTAGGAATGCGTCTCTTATCACTTGGACGGGGACGTGTGGGGAGACTGATGAAGCTGGGGTCCTGAGCCCCTACATTCAGCTGCGTCTCCTTTGCCAGCAGAAGCGTCCTTCCTCCCTATCTGGCGGGTTAGTCCCCCGTGCTTGAAAAACCTGTAGCCCCCCCAGAGCTGTCGTCCGCCAGGGGCTGCTAATCCTCCTGAGGACCCCACCCCCGATCGTGACCAGACCCTGAGGCTCAGACGTGACTTAGAAAGCGAGGCACAACGTGTGTCCCCAGGAGGGTCCACATATGCCCATACGTGGCGCCCAAAGCCCAGGGGACATATATGGGGTAGATCAGGGTGCAGATGACGGAAGTGCTGGCCTGGGCCCACTTGGCAGAGGGTCCTCTGCATTCGCAGGAGACCGGGAGCGGTTCTAGCCGTTTGTGCAAAGATGGCCCGTGCGGGAGGCCGGTCCCGGGTCCGGGCAGGTGCGCAAAGACTTGGGGAGACCAGGTGTGTGTTGGCTGGAACCATCACGGAAGGCCTGCTCTCTGCCACTCGCCACCAGCCAGACCACATGCTGTGCCCCCAGCTGTGTGGATTCCGTGGGCGATGGGACCCCGTGGGCAGGGCCACGAGGCATGGCCGCAGTCTTGAGGAGCAGCCCTGAGGGGTAATCAGAGTGGTCTGGAGACGCTAGGAGTCGTCCATGGTGTCCCTGGGGCCAGACAGCCGCCTTCCGGACAATAGACTTAATCGTCGCGCGTGAGCCGGAAGGCTCTAGTCCGCGGATGCGAAGCGGGGCTGCATGCCCACACTTCCTGTATGGACTGTGCTCAACATGTCCCGTCGGCGGGGGTGGGGGGTGCTGAGCTGAGGCTGCTCCCGGCTCCCCGAGGGTCCTGTCCTGCCTGCCTGCCTGCCTGTCCCCCCAGGGGCCGCTCTGTGATGACCTTGTTCCTGTAAGGGGGGACCTCAGCCTCAGCGTCAGACTCAGAACGTCTTTCTATCCGGTGGAGAGGAAATCGCGTCTGAGTACTGGTGTTGAATTCCGTCCTGGAGATGCTAGCAGTGCCCAGTGCCTGTGCGGAGATGTTTTTCTCCGGATCTGATCCTTGGATCAGGTTCCCACAAGTGGACTCTCGAGGTCCCGCTGCCAACAAGGTCACAGAAGCCCTCAGTGCTCTGGCCGGGGATGAAATATTCGGTTTGACAGCTCACGTAGGTGACGTCTGCCTCCTTGTCTCTGGCCTTTTATAAAGAGGGGCCTGCGTGCTGGCGGCAGACTCCTGTCCCCGTTCCGGCTGAGGCTGAACAACAGGATCCCAGTAACCTCTGCGGGGGGCAGGTGTGGGGTCGCCGCCGGCCACGGGGCGGGGGGGAGGGGTGGTGGGCTCAGCCTCAGGACCACCGTCTGAAGCCACCGAGACCGAAATTGCTGTGAAAACACTCAGAGCTTGTCCTTTTTCCAGAGATGTTTTCCAGGGAGCTGCCCGGGGCAGGGGTGCTGGGAGGAAGCCGGGGCCCTCACGGGCGGCTGGTCTCACCCTCTGGGGTCCTCGTGCTGCAGGGGGACCGGAGCTCCATCGGTTGGCGGAAGATGCACCTGGGGAAGATGAAGGCCTGCTTGGCGCAAGGGGTGGCCCTCTGCCTCCTGCTGGGGCCTCTGGCGGGTGAGTGGCGGTTCTGTCCCTCGTGCCATCCCCCTGGCCGCTTGGGCAGCTCATGTGCGGTGGGGTCCTACCCTCGGGGGTTCTCCAGGGTGACTGCTCTCTCTTCCTCTGCAGGAGCCAAGCCAGTGCAGGAGGAGGGAGGTATTGTGTTGTCCTCCTGGCCTTTTCTGGTGTGTGTTTGGGGGGGGGGGGTCAGAAGAGGGAGCTGGGTGGGAGCTGGCTTCTTATCCCCAACGAAGGAAGCAGGAGCCTGGGTCAGCTCAAGGCCAAGCTGTGCAAGCAGAGGGACTGAGTCTCTTCCCTGGGCCCTGCCTTCCAGCCACCTGGGGCTGCACAGGGCAGGAGAGACCCTCTGAACTCCCGAGGCTTCGCGTCCTCGCCCTCGGACCGGACTCACCCCAGGGCCCTCCCACCGAGTCCGACCCCAGGGCAGCGGCATCTGGATTCCAGGGCTGGGGGCCGTGGCCTCGTCTGAAATCCCACCGGGATGCTCCCCCATCCTCAGCGTCTCCAGAACAGGGGCCAGATTTCCCGCCCCCTCCCTCCTTGTCCTCCTTTTCCCTCTTCTCCTCCCCCTGAGCTGTCCCCTCAGACCATGAGTCCCGAGAGGCAGAACCCAGGTCACTGTCCAGATGGCAAGGCTCCGGGATGCTGCCACAGAGGATCAGGGATAGCCCGGGGCCTGGCGTCCAGCTGGGAGGGTCCCCTCACTGCATGGGGCTGCCGGGCACCGGCCACCTGCCCTAAGGCATCGTGGAGGGGCGGCCTCGGGGCAGGACGAGCGGGGACAGCCCTGAGGCAGGTGGTTGTGTCTTTCAGACCCCTATGCCGAGCCACCGGCCATGCCCTACTGGCCTTTCTCCACCTCTGACTTCTGGAACTATGTGCAGTACTTCCAGACCCTGGGAGCCTACCCCCAGTTGGAGGACCTGGCCCGCACCTTCTTCGCTCACTTCCCCCTGGGGACCACCCTGGGGTTCCACGTCCCCTATCAGCAGGACTGAGCACCAGCCTGGATCCCTGGCCGCAAGCTCAATAAATTCCTTACCTGAGTCACACAAATGCTGGTGGTTTTCTTTCGAGAAACAGCTCCAGTCAGGCCACATTTACTGTCTTATTCAACAAGCGAACCATGGCTCTGACTCGGGGCTTTGCTGTACTTGTCACCTAATAGCTGAAGTCACACGCCCTTGGAGGGGCTGTGGGTCCCTGGAGTGCAGGGGGGACAGTGTCCCTGGGAGGGACTGCGGGTCCCCAGGGTGCAGGAAGGACTGTGTCCCTGGGAGGGGCTGTGGGTCCCTGGAGTGCAGGGGGGACAGTGTCCCTGAGAGGGGCTGCGGGTCCCCTGGAGTGCAGGGGGGAAGTGCAGGAGGGAAGGGGTCCCCTGGAGTGCAGGGGGACAGTGTCCCTCGGAGGGGCTGCGGGTCCCCGAAGTGCAGGGAGGACTGTGTCCCTGGGAGGGGCTGCAGGTCCCCTGGAGTGCAGGGGGGAAGTGCAGGAGGGAAGGGGTCCCCTGGAGTGCAGGGGGACAGTGTCCCTCGGAGGGGCTGTGGGTCCCCGAAGTGCAGGGAGGACTGTGTCCCTGGGAGGGGCTGTGGGTCCCTGGAGTGCAGGGGGGACAGTGTCCCTGAGAGGGGCTGCGGGTCCCCTGGAGTGCAGGGGGGAAGTGCAGGAGGGAAGGGGTCCCCTGGAGTGCAGGGGGACAGTGTCCCTCGGAGGGGCTGTGGGTCCCCGAAGTGCAGGGAGGACTGTGTCCCTGGGAGGGGCTGTGGGTCCCTGGGGTGCAGCGAGGACAGTGTCCCTCAGAGGTGCTGCAAGTCCCCTGGAGTGCAGGGGGGAAGTCGTCCTCTGGAGTGCAGGGGGGAAGTGCAGGAGGGAAGGGGTCCCCTGGAGTGCAGGGGGACAGTGTCCCTCGGAGGGGCTGCGGGTCCCCGAAGTGCAGGGAGGACTGTGTCCCTGGGAGGGGCGGTGGGTTCCTGGAGTGCAGGGGGGACAGTGTCCCTGAGAGGGGCTGCGGGTCCCCTGGAGTGCAGGGGGGAAGTGCAGGAGGGAAGGGGTCCCCTGGAGTGCAAGGGCGACAGTGTCCCTGGGAGGGGCTGCGGGTCCCCCGGAATGCAGGGGGGACGCGGTCCTCCAGAGCTATCTGCTCTCCTAGGCTCAGTGCAGCACTACTCACAATAGCTAAGATGTGCAAACAGGGTAGTTGCCATAGTTCCAGAAGTCAGAGGTGGAGAGAGGCCAGGAGTCCTGGGAGATCTCACTCCTCTATGGGAACAGGGGCTCCCATGTTTTGAGACTACCCGCAAGAGAAGCCTGTTGCTGACCACGGAGCAGTAGCTTCCTTCGTCTTTTGCTGGGGTACTTCAGGGTGATTCGTGTTCACGGTGATTTCTGAGGCTCAACCATACTCCCAGTCTCTCCTCACCTCTCCCTGGGCCCCACGCTGCATACTCAGGCCGCAGTCCCCCTCGTTCGCTGAGGGAATGAGCCCCCTCAGGCTCATTCCTCGTCTCCCTGCCCCACCCTTCCCCTCCTCCACCTCTCTTGCAGACTAGCCCCCAAGCCTACCTGCTTCCAAAGTCTAGCTCTGATATCTTTATGCCCTCCTCCCATCCACCCTTCCCCTTCCTGCCCCTTCCCTCCTACCCCCTTCTCTCATTCACATGCTTTAAAAATTATGATAAAACACACATATCATGAAATTTACCACTGTAACTATTTTTAAGCACATTCACATTGTTGTGCAACCGTCAGCGCCATCCATCTCCAGAACTTTCTCGTCTTCTCCAACTGAACCTCTGCCCCCATTAGACACTGACTGCCCAGCCCCTCCCCCAGCCCCCAGTGCCCACCCTTCTGGTCTCCATCTCTGCGAATCCGACTATTGTAGGGACCTTCTGTAAGTAGAATCATACAGAATTTGTATGACATCTCTTTTCACTGATCATAATGTCCTCAAGCTTCCTCCATGTTGTAGCAGGTGTCAGAATTTCCTTCCCTTTTATGGCTAAACGGTATTCCATCTTATGTATGTACAGAATACATCTTGCTCAGCCATTCTTCTATTAATGAAGACCTGAGATGCTTCTACACTTAGCTATTGTGAATTGCTATGAACATGGGTGTGCAAATATCTCATGAAGACCTCGCTTTCACTTCCTTTGGGGATACACCCAGAGCGGGACTGCCGGATCATATGGCATTTCTGTGTTTAATTTTTGAGGCTCCCCCACACTGTTTTCCGTGACAGCTGCACAATTTCCCTTCCCTGCCAGCAGTGCACAGGTGTTCCTATTTCCCCTCGTCCTCTCCAGCACTTGTTATTTTCTGGGTTTTTAAATAGTGTCTGTTCCAATAAGCGTGAGGTGGTAGCTCATTGTGGTTTGATTTGCATCTCCCTATTGCTTAATGGTGTTGAGCATCTTTTCATGTGCTTACTGGTCATTTGAACATCTACTTCAGGGAAAGGTATATTCAAGTCATTTGCCCATTTTGAATTGGGATCTGTTGCTGTTGAGTTTTGTGGGTTCTTTATATATACTGGATACTAATCCCTTACCATATGTGTACATGTGTATGTATGTGTACATATGTACATATATGTGTACGTAACTTGTAAATACTTGCTCCCAGCCGGTGGGTTGCCTCTTCACTGCATTGACCATTCACATTCTTTCATTCTAAGGTATAGTTGATGTACGATATTATTCGTTTCAGGTGTACAACATAGTGATTCGACAACTGTACACACTCTGTCCCCATGCAATGTTATTACGGTGTCGTTGGCTGCGCCCCCAGGCTGGACTTTCCATTCCGCACACCTGCACCTGGGAGCGGCGAGTGTGTCTCTCCTGGTCCCCTCCCCATTGTCGCCCACCCCTCACCCCGCCCCTCTGGCAACCGCCCGTCTCTTTCCGAACACGCACATTCTTTAACGGGCATCTCTTGGGCAGCGCTCTGTGCCAGGCCCCGTGGGCCGAGCCTTCCGTAATCTCAGCTCCCCTCTGCGCCGACGGGCCTGCGGGAGACCATAGAGTCGGCGGTCCTCCGGCGTCTAGACGCACCGCGGCCGGCGCTTACCGGAAGAGGCGTCAGGCGGGCCGGAAGTGAGCCGGGGACGCGGGAGACGCCGCAGGCGAGATGAAGCCGGCGGTGGACGAGATGTTCCCCGAGGGCGCCGGGCCCTACGTGGACCTGGACGAGGTGAGGGGGCGGCCGCGGGGAGGGGGCCGGGGCGGGCGGCGGGGACGGCGGCCTGCGCGGGCCCCACCCCCGTCCGAGCGGGCGCCCCGGGAGCCAGCGTACGGCGGGCGGGCGCTGCCCTGGGCCGTGGCGTCCTCCAGCCCGCGCGGCTGGCAGCCGGCCTGCGGCTCCTCGGGCCCGGCGAGCGCTACGGACGACAGGCCGGAGTTCGGGCCTGTGCTCGGGGCTTTGCTCCGGGTTGCGTGCTGGCCGGGTGTGAGGGTGGGTCCCCGGCCGTGGGTCCGTGTTGTCCGGCAGGAGGCACGACTGGAGCCAGGCTGGGAAGCCGTCGTCGGGAAAGACGCGGCCGTCGGCCTAGGGAGCCGGGGGAATGGGCGCTTGGCATGTGTGTGTTGCACGGTGACCCTGTTCTCCTGCAGTCGTGCAGGTTACGAAGCGGTCTTGCGTTTTCGTCTCACTGCGTCCTGGCCACGGGGTGATCTCGGCTGATGGCGGTGTTGGTGAGCTGGTAGCGCCGCGGCCCAGCTCGAAGTGTCAGGTCCGCCCCATCGATGTCTGGGCCTCATTTCCCCTTTCTCAAAGCTTAGGGGGACAGACCCTGCGCCCGTGATCCCTGAAATAGAGGCATGGTCGAAGCTGATTGCAGACGCTAAGTGGAATAGAGTCGCGGGTGTCCTGATGGAGGCGCCCTCCCGGCTTTGGGGTGGCCCGGCTCGGGTTTAGGAGAGCAGCTGATTGTGGGCGAATGTTGAAAGCATAGTGTTTGCTAACTAGTCGTGGTGGAAGAGGAAGTCCTGGCAGGAGCCGAGTCCAGCAGGCTGTAAGGTGCCTGAGCTCGGGGAGAGATTGCAGCTGGAAAAGGGGGCGGGGCTGGGTCACCAAGTGGCTTGTAGCTGTGCCGGGTCAGGTGGGCTGGCTGCACCCCACCCTTGAAGCACTGCCACCGAACCCCAGCTTCTCAGTCCTTTGTTAAAGGCATTTCCCTAGGCAGTGTGGACTCACTTGAGGGCTTTGCTCCAATCTGCTTCCTAGCAGGTCACTCTGGAGAGTTTGGGGATTGGGTTTGGAGGTGGGAGAGTGGAAGGCTGCGAACGGAAGCCTTGAGGAGGGTCTGAACGAAGGCAACACCTGTAGGTGGGAGTCGGGACTCACTCAGCAGAGTCTGTCATTGGTGGAATCTGCAGGGCTTACTTGGCCATGGGGAAGGGGGAGGGAGGTTGAGGAGAGAGGAGAGCATCTTGGGCTTTTCTCCCGGGTTTGGGTTACTGACAACAGCCACGAAGAGGAAGGTGGGAGACACTCAGCTCCAGGGAGCCTGGAGAAGGTAGAGCAGACAGCCTGGGAACGCGGGGGGTGGCAGCGGGGACCTGTGGGTGGGGGCCTGTGCTCTGCCCTCACTGTGTGACTCTCACAGACACCCTGAATCCTGAGGGCATCAGATTGCCCCACTTGGGCTGTGGCACGATTTTCCTGCCCCCGAAGTTGTGGCGGTGGGAGGTCCTGTGATGGCACCCCACGGTGCCCCTGGTCAGCAGGTCACTTTCCCAAGGGAAGCCGTTTAATTCCCAGAAGAAGCAGGGGGCAGTCCGGAGCAGAGAACTCGTCAGGCGCAGTTTTGCACATTTGGGGCCCGGCCTCTGTGGCAACATCGTATCGGGAATTAGAACCTCTACTCCAGGCCTACAGAGACGTGGTGGTGTTCCAGGCGACAGCAGGATTCTGTCTCAAAAGTAGGAGGAATCAAGGAGACCTTCAAGATGATACCTCGGAATGCTGCCCCTCCCACCCACTTCCTTTGCCTGGAACTAAATTTTGACTCCCACCTGGGCACCTTTCCCTTCCTCACCTTCCCCTGCCCTGGAGGGGCGTGGCTTCTCTCGAAAAACAGCACTGACATATTCTCACCTTTCCTTTCCCAGGCCGGAGGCAGCACCGGGCTCCTGATGGATTTGGCAGCCAATGAAAAGGCAGTTCATGCCGACTTTTTTAACGGTAAGGACGCCGGGATCGGGGGTCCCGGGTCTAATCGAATGTCTCTCTGTGTGTTGTAAGTGGGGTGCTTTGTGACGAGAGTGCTTGGGGTCAGAGGACAGGGAAGCCCAGCTGTGTGCGGTTCTCAGACGCGGTGCGGTGCGTAGGAGGTGACAGCACGGCTGTCAGCGCTGGCCGTCAGCCTTGTTCTTCGGGAGGACACGTAGCGTAAAATTGCCCCGGTCGTAGTGTGTTTTTACACAAGTAGTGTAAAAATGCCTACTTGCACTCCAGTAGTTGAACTTGAGCTGCAGCCACACTTCGGACACGGGTGTGGGAGCCCCATCCTGCCTTCTCATCTCTGCTGCATCCTGACAGCTGGTTTCCTTTCCTTTCCTGTGTCCCTGGGCTCTGGTTGGTCGGCTCCCTTAGCACGGCGACACCGGCTGTCCCCTCCCTTGTCTCTGAGGGCAGGACTCACTAGTATTTAAGAGCTTTAGTGCTAGTTACCAGGCGCGTGGGTGGTAAGCGTGGTGGAAACAGTTGATGTGACACCTTCCCGTGTGTCACAGGGGCATTTCTCTGTGTTCCGACTTCCCAAGGCCTTGTTCCTACAGAATGTACTAATTCACACTAAGGGTTTGAATCGTAAACGGAAACACGAGAGGGATCTTCCTCGGAGGGTTAAGTGTGATCTTCTCTCCTTGTCACCTTTCTTTCATCTGGGCGCCCGCTGCTCCGAAGACCTTCTGTCGCTAGTTAGTGGCAGCTGGGATGCGATCTGGCCACACTGGTTTGATGCTCCAACCCCGCTCCCCCACCCCCACCCCCACCTCGGAGTCCGAGGCCGTGGTAGTTTATCTGGCATCTTCTTAGCAAGTTGTCTGAAAAGAGAAGCCAGTCTTCCCGGGGAGTCGGGAGAGGACTGGACCCCGTTTCTCTACACTTTCCAGAGCGCCATGTGAAAGCCCTCGCTCGCGTGGGGTGATCTCGGGGGCCCTTACCCCAAGCAGGGTGGGGTGATCCCTGACACCACCCGACCTGCTCCCACATGTGGTGATCTTCTTCAAGGTCCCACGCGTCTTGTGGGTTTACAGACAGTTGGCTGTGTTCAAGTTCATGTGGTTTCTAAAAATAGCCCTTTAATTCTGCCAAGGAAGTATCTGGGAGGGACCTGGGCTGCTCTGCCGCGGGAGCACGGAGCGGCATGAGCAGTGTGGCCTCCTCCCTCTGGGCCAGGGCTAGAAAGGGAAGGAGCACGGGAGAGCTCCACGCTGCGTCAGCCTGCCCCCGACAGCTCGCGAGGTGCACACCGCCCGTCGGGTTGTGGCGGTCCGAAGCGTTACTGCGAGGACGCCGTGAGCGTTTGGATGGGGTTTCTTCTGCGTCCTTCTCGCTGCTCGAGCAGAGGCTCTGTCCTCTTGCCGCCTGGGCTCTAGGGTTCAGACCATGAACAAGGCTTGCTCTCTTCACTCACTGTGTTGCAAAGTAGGGGAGTGTTAGACAAGACGGCGCGTAGGGGCGGTCATGACGAGAGCCAGAGGCGGGTGGCATTGTTTCTGGGAGCACATCAGAGGGCGGTTTATCGGGGGGGGGGGGTGACACCCCAGCAGAGGTTGGAGGGTGTGACGAGTCAGCTAGGGCTGGGGGCTGGGGACAAAGTGCTCGGAGCTGTAGGCCACAGGCCAGCCCAGGTGTGGGACCGCTCACGTCGGTGCGGTGGGGACACAGCCGGGCAGGAGGTCTCTGGGACAGCACCTTCCCTGTGACAGCCTGTGACAGCCTGGATGTGCGGAGACGTGACTGGGGCTTTCCACTGCCCTCTTTGTAGCTCACTGTTTATCCTGCACCGTTTTGAACGCCCGGCACTACACGGGGCTCTTTGATGTCCTTTCCCCAATATGACAGCAAGGTGTGCCCCTGGTAGCGGGTTTAGGAAACGCACAGACACGTAGACGATGACCGCCCATCGCAGCAGGTAGGGCGCTGGGAGTTTGTAGCACGTCTTCCAGTAGGAAGGGCTCAGTTTCTCCAGACTCCCTTAGAGACAACCACTCTAGCATGGCTCAGTGCTTCTAGCACCTTCCTCCCGCCTGCCCTCTGCGTTCCCCTTGCGGTGGGGTCTCACCTCCGCCTGTGTGCGCTTTCTTGATTGTCACCGACACAGGGGATTAAAGATGCGTTCTAGACTCCTGTGTCCCCTGGGACTGTCTGACCTTGGGATACAATGGAGTCGGTCGTGGGGTCCCTTCGATCGTGTACTGTTTTCTCCGTTTTGAATGTCTGTGTAATTCATCGTGAAGTTGTTTTCTCAGTTGTTTGCCTCATGTGCCCCATTAATGCGTGGTTTTGTTCGTTTATATAGATTTTGAAGATCTCTTTGATGACGATGATATCCAGTGAGACGCCGACCGGCAGTGCGTGTGGTCGCGCCCGCGTCACCTAGGGGTGTGGCCGATCTGCTCAGAGGACAGTTTCAGGTGGTTCTAAGGAACAGGTGGACATTACGTGAAATTAGGAGACGGTTGACCAAGAAAGAGGGTGGTTTTAACCATCCGCGTGAGGTCCGCTGATCTCTAAATGTGACCGACTTTTGCCCTTCAATTAAAAAAAAAGAGCTGCCGTCGTTTGCAGGGTCGTTTTCATTCTTGCAGTTTCGAGCGAATGTTACAATCCCCAAAAGTCTCTGCAAGCGCACGTGTGGGCACAAGTGTGTGTCGGCAAGCCGAGTGAAACACGCTCGTCCGCTGAGACGCCCTTCGCGGTAGCGGGTGAGCGTGATGGCTCCCAGCCTGCCGGGTGGCATCCGTGGCGGAAGGGTACGCGCTGCGGGGCGCGCCCGGGCCCCCCGACAGCGCGCGCGGAGACCTTCCTCGTCCCGCCCCCGCCCCGCGGGGGGTGCGTGGCACATCCCCCCCTCCCCCCGCCACGGGGCCTCCTGCCCCCACCTTGCCACCAGAGCTGCCGCCGTCCCCAGACCCGAGGCTCCGGGTTCGGGACGAGTGGGGGCGAGGGAGACTTCTGGGAGCTTGGGCAGGACTCCTCAGGGGAGCAGGACGCCTCGCTGGAGCCCGTGACAGCAGAAGCAGGGCTTTACTGGCTGTAAGGGCGGGTGAGCTGAGGACAGCTGGCCCCGGGCTCGGGGACCCCGGGCTACGCCACCTCCCGCCTTCCTCTGCCCTCCAGCTGCTCTGGCCACGGGGAGACACGGCTCTGACGGGCCGGTGCCACCTGTCCCACCGTCACCCTTCTGGGGTTGTGTCCCCGAGAAGGCCTCTGATTGACCCTCCATCCGTCCTGCCCCCTGGCCTGTCGGTGGCAGCCGGGCTTCCACTGCGAAAGGAGGTGGCAGTGCCCCTGCTGACCCCCTGGGGTGGGGGGAGCACCTTTCTACGAGGGGAAGGCGTCCAAGGGATGCCCACCTTGGTGGCCGTGGTGGGCTCTTGGGAGACCGTTCTGCTAACGTGGCCTCTCTGGGGACCCTGGGATCCTGAGCTCCCCGCTTCTTGGACGTGAGAACACGTGTCCATACCCTGTGACCGGCCACGAGGACGTGGGACTGGCAGGCAGTTGTAGAGCAACACTGTCCCACTGCCCAGCTGCTTGAGCACTTCTGTCAGGGCCTCTGAAGGAGCCCCTTCCCTTCCCTGCCCTCGGCCTCTGCCTTCTGGCCTCACGCCGGCCTTCACCCTGGCCGTCCGTTGGAGCAGGGACCGGCTGGTGGCCTTTGTCGGGACTCTGAATTCTCGCACAAACGCCAAGCGGCTGGGCCAGGCGTGCTGCCAAACAAGTCACACTTTTTAAAAAGCAACGTTAGTGATCTTGGAACTCTCGCTACTGTGAATTCTGCCCGGGGCCAGAATGAGAAAGTGCTGAGTTGGGGTGCTCGGCTGAAAGGCCCTCTGTTTCCCAAGAAGCTAAGATAGGCCCTGGGCATCCGGCCTCTCAGGACCCCAGGAGTCCTGGAAGTGAGGCCTCGGCCAAGGGCGAAGACCACTGGATCCCCCACACCCTCTGCCTCCTCCGCGCCCCTCCCCCAGGGGGAGGCACAAGGAGAGGCCACAGCTTCTCCACGGGTACCTCCACAAGGTCCTCACATGTCCCCCTCCAGCACAGGCCAGCAGGGGGCGTCAGCCGCGGGTGCCTGTGCTGTGTGAATTATCGTCACCCCTGTCGAGTCTGAAAATAAACTAAGTGTGACTCTGATGGCTTTTGTCACCGCTGTGTAATTCTGGAGAGGCTCCATGGGATGGCAGGTCCCCTGCGGTCAAGGATGATAATGGGGTGGGGGGGCAAGTCACCTGACCTGCAGGGTGACCATGCACTAGAGGGACAGCTTGTCCCTTTGTCCCTGTAATCAAGCCGAGTGTCTGCCACACAGTAGGTGCTCAATAAATGTCTGCTAAATGTAAACAAATGGCGTCTGTTTTCCACGGTGGCTGCACCAGTTCGCATCCCCAGCAGCCGTGCGCGAGGCTCCCTGTTGACGTCCTCGCCAGCACCTGGCACCTGTCGTTTCTCATCTTTTTGAGTCTAGCCATTCTGAAGGGTGGGAGGTGGCATCTCATCGTGGTTTTAAGTTTCCCTGGTGACGAGTGATGTCGAGACACACTTTTCACGTGTCTCTCAGCCATCTGAGCATCTTTGGACAAATGTGTGTGCATTTTTCAGTCACTTTGTTGGCATTTTTGGTGTTGAGTCGCACGAGTTCTTTACATATTTTGGATGTTAATCCCTCGTCGGATGTGTCATTTGCAGAGCCTCCCCCACTCAGTAGTTTGCCCTTTTCAATTTGTGGATAGTGTCCTCCACTGTGCAAACGCTTTTTCTTTCAACGTAGTCCCGGTAGTTTATTTTCACTTTTACTCCCTCTGCCTCAGGAGACACATCCAGAAAAAGAGTTGCTGGGTCTGATGGAGAAATCACTGCCTGTGCTCCCTTCTAGGAGGTGTTTGGTTTCGGGTCTCAATTTAGGTCTTTTTTTTTTTTTTTTATTTGTTATTTATTTATTTATTTTTTTAATTTTTTTTTTCAACGTTTATTTATTTTTGGGACAGAGAGAGACAGTGCATGAACGGGGGAGGGGCAGAGAGAGAGGGAGACACAGAATCGGAAGCAGGCTCCAGGCTCTGAGCCATCAGCCCAGAGCCCGATGCGGGGCTCGAACTCACGGACCGCGAGATCGTGACCTGGCTGAAGTCGGACGCTCAACCGACTGCGCCACCCAGGCGCCCCTCAATTTATGTTTTTAATCCACTTTGGATTTATTTTGGGGAGTAATGAAAGAAAGTGGTCGAGTTTCATTCTTTCGCATGTTGCTGTCCAGTTTTCCCACCACCATTGGTTGACGAGACTGTCTTTATCTCATTGCGTGTCCTTTCCTCCTTTGTCAGAGATTAATTGACCATATAAACAAGGGTTTATTTCTGGGCTGTATCTCTTCTGTTCCACTGATCCCTGGGTCTGCTTTTGTGCCAGCACCATACTGAGTAGATGACTGTAGCTTTGCAGTTCACCCCGAAATCTGGGGTTGTGATACCTCCAGCTTTGTTCTTGTTTTTCAAGATTGCTTTGGCTCTTTGGAGTGTTTTGTGGTTTCATGCAAAGTTTAGTGATATTAGTTCTAGTTCTGTGAGAAATGATCCAGTAATTCCACTGCTGGGTATTTACCCAAGGAAAATGAAAACACTGATTCGAGATGATACAGGCATCTCCATGTTTATTACAGCATTATTTGCAATAGTCGAGATACGGAAGCAGCCCAGCTGTTCGCCAGTAGATGCATGGATAAAAAAGGTGTGTGTGCGCATGTGTGATGGAATATCACTCGGCCTTGAAAAGGATGAGACCTCATCATTTGTGACAACACGGGCGGGCCTAGTGTGCATTATGCTGAGTGAGAGAAGTCCCAGACAGAAAAACACCGTATGATTCACGTGTACGTGGAACCTAAACAACAAAGGAGCAAAACAGGAAGAGACCCATAAATGCAGAGAACGTGCTGGTGGTTGCCAGAGGGGAGGGGCGGGGCTGGAGAGAGGGGCGCAGGGGAGAGGGAGGGCCAGGCTTCCCGTGACGGGGCGAAGGAGTCCCGTTGCGGAGGCCCAGCGCGGGGACCGCAGCCAGTGGCGCTGGAGGAGCGTCGCGTGGTGACCGCCGGGAGCTACGCTCGTGGGAGCACGACGTCCTGCCCACGCCGTCCGGTCACCGCGTTGTACACCTGAGAGGGACGTGACGTCTCGTGCCAACTACACTCAAGTGAAAGAAATAGTAAACCTAAATAAACAAGGGTATTTGATACGCACGGGGCTTTGGAAGTAGGCTGGGTCCTGCTGGAGGAGGAATGAACGCAGCCAGGAAAGGGTCTGCGCCCAGTGCGCTCACCGCGGCACCTCGTGGGCTTTGAGCGCCCCTCGGGATAGGGGCACAGCTGCGCACGGCCGGGTTGGGGGGGGGTGAGGGTGGGGGGTGGTGGGCAGGGGCAGGGCCTCCATGAACGCCACACGGGGTGTGGGGAAAGGCTGGCACCTGGCGCCGCGGGACCTGGATTTCTGTCCGTCCTCAAGTCACACCCGGCAGACGGGTGTGCCCTGGGAGACACCCCCCCCCACCCCGACCCAGAGCCCCTGGAGGTGGGACAGGCCAGACCTCACCCGCACCAGACAGGCCCCTCACCCCCAGCAACGTCCAGGCCACACCGACCCTGCCTGGAGACAGGGCCGAAGCCTCTAGAGGCCCCGGGCGAGACTATAGGCCGTGTATCCCTGGAGCTGGGGCGTATGCCGTGCTCTGCGGGGAGCTCCCCCTTCCCCTCTGGGGGAGCAGGCCGTGTGGCGGCCCTCCCTGTTGCCCACCCCCCTCCCCACCTGGGTGACAGGTCGTGGCCCGGAGGCTGCACGGAGAGAAGACAGACCCCACAGTCACTGGGGCCCCAGAGCTGAGCTGCAAGGTCCCGTGGACGCGGATGTCGGTGGGGCCGCTCAGGCCGCGTGTGAGATGCGAGACAGAGGAGATCAGGCCTTGGACAGGAGGGACAAGTAGCCGAGCAGCTGTGCGGACAGAGGCAGCGACGGGTCTCCCAGGCCCGAGGCTTCCCAAGAGGTGGGGCCCCCCCCCCCCCCCCACCGCCGCACACGACGCCTATACCTGGGGTCCCAGGGCACCGTGGGATGAGAGCACTTGCAGGGGGCACGGCCCCCCCCAGGGGACAGGGAACCGGGAGGGGGAGGCAGAGAGGGGCAGACAGGGTGGTGGTTACCAGGGTCCCTGGAGCTGCTTCTCCGCTGGTGGTCCCGGGACAACTGAAACCCCCGGGTGGCTGAAACCCCCGGGTGGCTGAGCGCAACCCTCAGTGAAGGGGGGCGCTGAGAGGAGTCGGGGAGCGAGCTCGCGTTACCCCCGGGACGGCCCCCTGCACGCGTGGCTGGGCCAGCGCCGTGCGAGCGGGTCACGGGAGCGCTGCGTCCGCTGCCCTCGGCTCCCCCCCCAGTGCCCGCGAGTCCCGGGCTTCTCCGGCACAAGGGTTTGTGCACCTGGGAGGGCCACACCCTGGTCCTCGCTCTAGGCCTGCGTCCCCTCTCCCCAGAGATCACCACGAGGCCTGGGGACAAGCGGCGAATTTGGAAGGAATCACAGAGCCGCAGGGTCGCAGACGAAGGCCTGAAGGGTCCGTATTCGCCAGCGCGGAGCACTTGCCCAAAATGGCCCGAGTGCACCCGGCGTTCGAAAACGATGGGCACGGGATACCGAGGAGACAGTCCCCCGAAGGACCGGTGGCGACGGCAGTAAATACTGAAAAGTACCCAAAATCTCGAGAAGTTGGTAAAACGTTGGTTAAGGCAACAGGACATCACTCACTACAGGGGCAAACATTTAAACGTGTTTAGGGGCCCCGGGGAGGCCCAGTCAGATAAGCGTCCGACTTCGGCCCGGGTCATGATCTCACGGTTCGTGGGTTCAAGCCCCGCGTTGGGCTCTGTGCCGACAGCTCGGAGCCCGGAGCCTGCTTTGGATTCTGTGTCTCCCTCTCTCTCTGCCCCTCCCCTGTTCTCCCTCTCTCTGCCTCCCTCTGCTCTCTCTCTCCCTCTCTCTCTCTGCCCTTCCCCTGATCTCTCTGCCCCTCCCCTGCTCTCTCTCCCTCTGCCCCTTCCCTTCTCTCTGTCTTTCTCTGCCCCTCTCCTGCTCTCTCCCCCTCTCTCTCTCTCTCTCTCTCTCTGCTCCTCCCCTGCTCTTTCTCTCCCTCTCTCTCTGCCCTTCCCCTGATCTTTCTGCCCCTCCCCTGCTCGCTCTCAATCTCTCTCTGCCCCTCCCCTTCTCTCTCTCTCTGCCCCTCCCCTGCTCACTCTCTCTCCTTCTCTCTCTGCCCCTCCCCTGCTCTCTCTCTCCCTCTCTCTCTGCGCCTCCCCTGCTCTCCCTCTCTCTCTGCTCCTCCCCTGCTCTCTCTCTCTCCCTCTTTCTCTGTCCCTCCTCTGCTCACTCCCTCTCACTCTGCCCCTACCCTGCCCCTGCTTGCTCTCTCAAAATAAATAAATAAACATTAAAAAAAAGAAAGTCACTTGTGGGTCGGTAGATCGAGCTGTTCCACAGGAAGGGATGAGTGGGGGGCCGGGATGGTTCGCCTCAGCTGGCAGGCGTTGGACGGTGTTACTGGTTTTGTCCTGCTCGGTTTCTCCTTCTTCTTTTTACCCTTTCAACTTCAAATTTTGTT
Organism: Lynx canadensis; assembly: GCF_007474595.2. Lineage (NCBI taxonomy): Eukaryota > Metazoa > Chordata > Mammalia > Carnivora > Felidae > Lynx > Lynx canadensis. The sequence continues at coordinate 219,706,342 of NC_044310.1, read as the reverse complement.
TTGCTGAGACTTAATTTATCCTGTCACTAGGAGGGCAGATTTCTGTCCCCAACCGTGCCCAGCGCAGTTAAGTAAATGTTGAGAGAACCTGCTGGCACGTTTGGTGGGACAGGAACGCCACCAAACCCGCCGTGAAAATAACGTCAGGAACAGTTAGCTGTATTTTTTTTCTTAGCATCCTGTTGCTGATCTTAATAAGCCCACAAGATGCCATTCATTGGAAGCCAACTTTGAGCACAGCGTTTATATTCTATTGTTAAGTCCCCAGGACGTCCCAGAGGGCCGTTTGCATGAATAAACGGAAGCCCTCACCCAGACAGGCCCTCCGAGGACAGGAGGCCAGGAGGACGGAGGACAGGAGGACAGGGCTTTGCCCTGGAGGAGCACAGCAAGGCGGCCTTGCTTAGGACACTCAGGCACGGGTGTTGGTTCTCCCCTGTAGGGTGTGTGACCTGGGGAAAGGCTTCCCTGCCACTGTTTCCCATCTACACAAATGAGGGTTAGAGACACTAGCTCCAAAAGTTAGTAATTCCTGCTTCACAAAAGATGCCATTAAGCTGCAGACTGAGGAATATTACAGTACGTGAACTGACAGAGGACTCATATTCAAAATATGTAAAGAGCTTCTACAAATCAACAATAAAAACATGAACAACCTAATGAAAAAGTGGGCAAGATATAGGAACAGAACACTTACAAATGGAGCTACGTGAACGGCCAGTGGCCATCTCCTGAAAAGATGTGCAACCTCATCAGTCAGAGAGATGGAGATGGGATGTGATGTCACACTTCCTTGAATGGCCAACGTCCAAAATAGCACATGCGTCAGGGGTCCTCAGGGGTGTGGGGCTTCCTCTGGAACTCCCCTGCTGGGGGTACGTGTCAGGCCTGCCACTTTGGGGAGTGGCTCGGCTGTGCCTTAGGAAACTAAGCCTGTGTAGGTGCGCCTGGGTGGCTCAGTCGGTTGAGCGTCCGACTTCGGCTCAGGTCACGATCTCATGGTTCGTGAGTTCAAGCCCTGCATCAGGCTCTGTGCTGACAGCGTGAAGCCTGCTTGGGGTTCTCTCTCCCTCTCTCTACCCCTCCCCGTGCGTGCGCAAGCACCCTCTCTCTCTCTCTCTCTCAAAATAAATAAAATTTTTAAAAAAGGGTCTCTTGTGGTTTGCCCCCCTCTCTGTTTTTACCTTATTTTCTTTTTCCTTCCTTTCCCCTGTGGTCATCTGTTTTCTTTCCGAGATTCCACATGAGTGAGATCATATGATATTTGTCTTTCTCCGACTTACTTCACGCAACATCATACCCTCTAGTTCCATCGACGTTGCCGCAAATGGTAAGATTTCCTTCCTTTTGATGGCCGAACAGTATTCCATCGTATGCATACAGCACGTCTTCCTTAGCCATTTTTTGAAGAGAAAAGCGTACTGGTCTGCTCTGGTGGCCACAACAAAGCACCACATGCTGACGCTCCAACAACAGAGATCTGTTTTCTCACGCTCCGGAGGCAGGGAGTCCAAGGCTGAGGTGCTGCCAGGCTGATTTCTGCTGAGACCGCTCTTCCTGGCCTGCGGATGGCCGTCTCCTGGCGTCCTCATGCGGCCTCACCCCTGTGGAGGTCCGGTGTCTCCTCCTCTTCCTGTAAGGACGCCAGGCCTGCTGGACGGGGACCCACTCCTGGACCTCACGTGGCCTCAGCTGCACCCTCAAAGGCCCGGTGTCCAGGGCAGTCACACTGGGTGTTGGGCTTCCACTTGTGAGCTCCTGGGGGACATCATTCAGTTCATAACAGGGGTTTTAAAAGGAAAAAAAAAAAAAAAACGGTAATACCTACTCTGCAGAGCTGTTGTAAGGATTAAACAATCAGGTGAGGTAAGACCTGAGCTCGGAGCCCCGCCCACTAAGCGGGAGGGAGCTGTCAACCTCACGGTTTGCTCTGGAAGGCCAAGTCGTTTCGACCCCATTCTTAGGGACTGTTGACCAGGAACACGTGTGGGTCCTAGCTTGTCCTGGCAGGAGATCACCGTGGCAGGAAGGAGCGCCTTACCGGTTAAAGAATTCGCCTCTGCCTACACTCCCGCTCCAAGAGGGGCTTGCTGTTCACGGGCATTGCCCTCGACTCCAGATCACGGGGGAGACGGTCATCCAACCACATCTGGGTCCGGCCGCCTTAGCCTCTCACCCCTGGAAGCAAAATGCAAGAAACTTGTTAAATCCTGGAACGATGTTCTATGGAGACATGGAGATTTAAGGGACAAGGAAGAAAACAAATAGGTTTATAATTTCTCCCTGCTCCAGACGTCTGTATTCAGAACCTAAATAAGAAGCTTGCTCTAGTCACAGGCAGAAAAAGAAGTTTCAAGAGGTTAATTTATCTTTAAGCAACTTTGTTGCTATATAGTTTACATGCAGTTCAGCGCACCCATTTTAGGAGTATAGATGATGCTTTGGCAAAGGTAGGCATGCATGTAACTTCTATCACATCCGAGATACAGGACACTTCCATCATCCCCAAACCCAAAACATTCCCTCCTACTCCTCGGAGTCAAACCCCTCCACCCGCAATGTCTGACCTGCTTTCTGTAAATACAGCAAAGCTGTGCTATTCCACATCTCGTACAAACACAGTCACACTCTTGGATCCAGCGCATTTTGCTGAGGTGATGAGGAGATTCACCCGTGCTGACGTGTGTATCGTAGCTCATTCTTCTTTATTGCTTGCTATTCACTGTGCCACTGAATGGATATACCATAGTTCTTTAACCACGCATCTGTGGCAGACATTTGAATTGTGTGCAGTTTTTAGACGCTATGAATACAGTTGGTGTTGGCATTACGTGCAAGTCTTTTGCAGACGTGTTTCCATTTCTCTGTATTAAATATTTGGGAGTAGAATTGCAGGGTCCTGTCAGAAATGCATGTTTGGCCTTACGAGAATCTGGTGAATGCTTTTCCAAGGTGGTGGTGTAAGCGTGCATCTCCAGGGGTAATAAACAAGTTCCAGCGATTCCACAGGTTCTCCAGCCTTTAATACCATCAGAATTTTCCTTCTAGCTACTCAAGCGAACTGTCATAGTAAGTATCACATTGTGGTTGGTGACTTACAGTGTTGAACATCTTACTTGTTATTGGCCATTTGTGTATCTTCTTTGGTGCAGGCTCTATCAAAATGTTTGGCCCCCCTTTTTTGGAGAGTGTATATTGTCTTATTACTGATTTCTGAGAATTCTTGATATAGTTTGCATACACGTCTACAAGTCTTTTGCCAGATATGTATGATAAAAATATCTCCCCACCCCCTGTGGCTTGCCCTTGCGTTTTCTTAACGGTGTCTTTTGGAGGAGCAGAAGCTTTAAATTTTGATGGAGTCTATTTTTTTCTCTTTCTTTTATTCAGTTAGTATTTTGGGGTCTTGCAGTTTTGGCCTACTACAAGTTTGTGAAGATCTTCTATGTTTTTTTCTCTAGAAATTATATTGTTCTACGTCTATGATCCATTTCAAATTAACATTTATGCATGGTAAAGGCCAGAGTTAAGGATCATTTTATATTTTCATATGGATATCTAGTTTGTTCAGCAATTGATAGAAATCAGTTGGAAGGATCAAATAATCAGACTATTTTGTCGTGATCACTGTTGCTGTATGGTAAGTCTTGAAGTCAGGTGGTATCGGTCCTCCAACTTTATTTTGCTTCTCTGATATTTTGTTGTCTCCTCTGAGTCTTTTAGCTCTCCGTAGAAAATTTAGAGTCAGTTTGTTAATATCCACAAAATAACTAACTGTGATTTTGATTGGATTTGTATTGAACCTATAGATCAAGTTGGAAAAAACTGACGTCTCGACAATCGTGAGTCTTCCTATCCATGAACATGGAATATCCCTCTATCTAGTTCTCCCTTGTTTTCTTTCATCAGAATTTTGTAGTTTTCCTCATATAGATTTTGTACATATTTTGTTAGACATGTCTGAGCATTTCATTTTGGGGGGTGATAATTTAAGCAGTGATAATATAAACAGTGTTTTGATTTCTTTTTTTTTAATGTTTATTTTTGAGACAAAGAGAAAGAGACAGAGCATGAGCAGGGGGAGGGGAAGAGAGAGAGGGAAACACAGAATCCAAAGCAGGCTCCAGGCTCCCAGCTGTCAGCACAGAGCCCGACGCAAGACTCAAACTCACGAACCATGAGATCATGACCTAAGCCAAAGTCGGACGCTTAACTGAGCCACCCAGGCACCAAACAGTATTTTGTTTTCATTTTTAAATTCCACTTGTTTATTTTTTCCCCTTGTTTATTGCTGGCATGTAGGAAAGAGATTTTCTTTTAAATATTAATCTTGTATCCTGCAACCTTGCTGTAACTGCTTATTGGTTCCGAGAGGTTTTTGTTGTTGTTGTTGTTTCTTTTGGATTTTCTACAGATGATTGTGTCATCTGTGAACGAAGTTTTATTTCTTCCTTCCCAATCAGGATGCCTTCTGTTTCCTTTTTTCTTCCCACTTTATTGAACAGCTAGGACTTCCAGTATGATTTTGAAAAGGAATGTTGAGGGGAGACATCCTTGTCTTGCTCCTGATGCAGGTGTGAAGGTTTCACATTTCACACACCATTAGGTATGATGTCAGCTCTAAGTTTCTTGTAGATGTTCTCTATCAGGTTGAGGAAGTTCCTGTCGTCCCTAATTTATGGATGGTTTTTATCATAAATGGATGTTTGATTATGACACATGCCTTTATTATGTAGAAAAATGTGGTCACATGATTTTTGTTCTTTAGACTGTTGTGTGATGGATTATATTATTTGACTTAAAATGTTTAATTAGCCTTCCATACCTGGGATAAATCCCACTCGGTCATGGTGCATAATTATTTTTGTACGTTATTGAATCAGTTTGCTAATATTTTGTTGAGGATTTTGTGTCTTTGTTCGTGAGAGAAATTGGTCTGGACTTTTCTTGTGATGTCTTCATCTGGTTTTGGTATCAGGGTAATTCTGGCCTCATAGGTGAGTTAGGAAGTATCTGTCTGCTTCTACTATCTGAGAGAGATTATAGATAATTGCTACGATTTATTCATCAGTGAACTCATCTGAGTTTGGTGCTTTCTGTTTTGGAGGGTTATCAATTATTGCTTTTAATTTCTTTAAAAGATATAGGCATGTCCAGATTTAATTCCAGGATTGTATATTTCATTAGATTACCAAATTATTGTTTTAGTTTTCTTTCATTATCCTTGTAATGTTCATGGATCTGTAGTCATGTCCTCTTTGTCATTTCTGATATTAATAATATTTTGTTCTTTCTGTTTTTCTTAGTCTGGCTAACGGTTTATCAATTTTATTGATCTTTTTAAAGTGACACCGTTTGATTTCATTGATTTTTCTCTATTGTTTTTCTGTTTTTAATTAATTTCCACTTTAATTTTTATTCTTTTTCCCTCCTGCTTCCTTTGGATTTCATTAGCTCTGTTTTTCTAGGATGGAACCTTAGATAATTGACTGCAGAGCTTTCTCATATCCTGACATGTGAATCCAGGGCTGTCATTTCCCCTGAGCACTGCTTTTACTGCACCCCACAAGTTCTGATGAGTTGTGTTTTTATTTTCACTTAGTTCCAAAACATATTTAAATTTCTTTTGAGATTTTTTTCTTTGACCCTTGTGTTATTTAGAAGCGTGTTTAGTATCTGTGTATTTGGGGATTTTCTAGCTATCTTTCTGTTATTGATTTCTCATTTGTTCTGTTGGGATCTGAGAGTAGACATGATTTCTATTATTTTAAATTTATTAAGATGTGTTTTATAGACCAGAATGTAGTCTCTCTTGGTGAATGTTCCAAGCAAGTTTGTGAATTACGTGCCTTTTACTGTTGTTGGGGGAAGTAATCCATAGATGTCCATTATATCCAATTGGTTGATAGTCTTGTTGAGTTCAACCATGTCCTTACTAATTTTCTGCCAGTTGGATCTGTCCATTTCTGAAAGAGGGGTGTTAAAGTCTCCAACTATAATAATAATGGATTTATCTATTTCTCCTGGAAGTTCTACCAACTTTTCCCTCATACAGTCTGATGCTCCGTTGTTTGTTTCCTGAGACTGATATGGGGCTCGATCTCACAACCATGAGATCATGGTTGAGCCAAAATCAAAATTTGTACGCTTAATCAACTGAGACACCCAGGTGCCCCAATCTGTATTTTCGGTGAGATTTTTATAGGCAACATACAATTGGGTTTTGTTTTTTTTGATTCATTCTGACAGTCTATACCATTTAATTGGTGCGTTTAGACCATTGACATTCAAAGTGATTGTTGATCTGGTTGGACGAGTATCTATCATATTTGTTTTCTGCTGTTCCCCTTGTTCTTTGTCCTATTTTTGTCTCCCACTTTTTTCTGCCTTTTGTGGCTTTAACTGAGCATTTCATTTGATTTCATTTTATCTTTTCTTAGCATAACAATTATATATATATTTTTTACTTTTTTTTTTTTTTTTAGTAGTTGCTCTAGGGTCTTCAGTACATGTTTGCAGCTAAACAAAGTTTACTTTCACCTACTGCTTCACAGGTACTGAGTACTGAAGACTGTCAGAACGACACGAGCCTACTTGCTCCTCCCATCTTTCATACCAGTGTTGCTACTTAGTTCACTCATCTGTAAGTGAAAGAATGACTAAACATGTATGTGGGTGTATAGACGTACAAAATTGAAGACTTTGTCACTGTCATTATTTTGAAAAAAAAGTTATGTTAGCTCAATTAGGAGATAGAAAAATGAAAGTTTTTATTTTCCCTTTACTTCTTTCTTTTTCAACAGTATTTTTTTAAATGTTTTTCATTATTTTTGAGAGAGAGAGAGAGACAGAGCACAAGCAGGGGAGGGGCAGAGGGAGAGAAAGACACAGAATCTGAAGCAGGCTCCAGGCTCTGAGCTGTCTCAGCAGAGAGCCCGTTTCGGGGCTCGAAGTCATGAACCATGAGATCATGACCTGAGCCAAAGTCGGATGCTTAACTGACTGAGCCACCCGGGCGCCCCACAACCGTATTTTTTTTTTAAATGCTGGTCTGAGTTTCTGACCTACATCATTTTTCTTCTCTCTAAAAAATTCCTTTGGACACGTCTTGAATAAGGCAAGTCTATTGGCAAAATATTCGTTAAATTTTTGTCTGAGAAAGTCTTTATTTCTCCTTTTTTTTTTTTTTTTTTTTTTTTTTTTTTTTTTTTTTTGAGAGAGAGAAAGAGAGACAGAGCATGAATGGGGGAGAGTCAGAGAGAGACAGAATCTGAAACAGGCTCCAGGCTGTGAGCTGTCAAAACAGAGCCTGATGCGGGGCTTGAACTGACCAACCGTGAGATCATGACCTGAGCCAAAGTCGGACGCTTCACTGACCAAGCCACCCAGGCGCCTCTCTCCTTCACTTTTGGAGGATGATTTCACAGGGTACAGAATTCTGGGTTGGTGGGTTTTGCTGTCAACATTTTAAGTACTCTCTTCTTGCTCGCGTGCTTTTTTGAGAAGTTGGACGTAACTCTTGTCTTTGCTCCTCTGTGGATAAGGTGTTCACTTTCCTCTCTGGCTTCTTTCAGGATTTTTTCTTTATTTTGACTCTGAATATGATATACTTAGGTGTAGTTTTTTTGGTTCTGTTTTTCCTTTGTTTTTCAGTATTTAATACATGTGTCATTCTCTGACCTCCCTGGATCTGTGGTTGGTGTTTCCTATGAACTCAGTGTTTGTGTCCCCTCCCCAGTTAATATATTGAATCCCTAATCTCTAGTGTGACGGTATTTAGAGATTGTACTTTGGGACCTCATTATGGAACAGGTGCCCTTACAGGAAGGGACCCAGGAGAGCTTGCCTCCTCTCCCTGTCAGCCATCTGAGGACAGTGAAAAGGTGGTCGTCTGCAAGGCAGGAAGAATGTCCTCACCGGACACTGGATCTTGGACTTTCCAGACTCTAGAACTGTGAAGAAAGCAAACATTTACTGTTTAACCTCCCCAGTCTACTATACTTTTGTTATAGCAGCGGAACGAAGACAGTGTCTGACGGTCATTTAGGGAAAACTGTCAGTCATTATTGGTTTTTCAAGTATTTCTTCTGTTCCTTTCTCTCTCCCTTCCCCTTCACGTGTTCCATTACACACACATTACAGCTTTCGTAGGTGTCTCACAGTTCTTGGATATTCTGGGGGATTTTTTGCCAGTTTTTTTTCTTTGCTTTCCAGTTTTGGAAGCTGCTGTTGTCATGTTTTCAAGCTCACAGGTGCTCCACTCGGCCCTGTCCCGCTCCTAATAAGCCCATCACGGGCATCCTTCATTTCTATTAGTGTTTTTTATGTCTAACATTTCCTTTGGGCCATTCCTTAGAATTTCTATTTCTCTGTCTACCTTTGCCCATCTGGTTTTGGATGCTGTCTACATTATCCATCAGAGCCCTTACCGTATTACTCAGAGCTGTTTTAAATTCCCGGTTGTGCAACTCTGCCAACTCTGTCGTACCTGGATGTGGTTCTAATGCTTGCCGTCTTTTTAAAAAATCTGTTTTTATGGTTTCAGTATGCCTTGTAATTTTTCTCAGACATGGTGTACTGAGTTAGAGGAGCTGCTGTAAACAGGCCTCTGGTGATCTGGTGGGGAGGTAGGGGGAGGGGAGGCACTCCCAGTCCTGTGATCTCAGCTGGTCTTGCAGTGAGCCTGAGCCTCCGGACTCCAGCCTGCACAGTGCGTCTCAGCTGTCATTTCATTCCACACACAGCCCCGCGTGGCACAGTGGGGCCAGAATGGGCCACAGCGGGGTGTCTCCCTCCCACCAGGTCAGTTATGTTCTGATAGTTCCCCACCAGGTTACACTCTGGTGAAATAGTTAAATAGCCTTCTCCTGAGGGAAAACCTTGCTGAGAAGTGCAGAATGTTCTGGCATGTTTCAAAATGGCTCCTTGCCCCCTCCTGCCGTCAGAGGCGTGAAGGGAGTTTCTCCGGTATTTGTGTGAGAACCTGGTAGAGCTCCGGGAGGAAAACGTCCCAGAGTGTGGGGGCCCCTGACGGCTGGGTCCCCCTAGAGGTTTTTTTTCTCAGGCTCATCCACACTGAGCCTCCAGCAGCTCATCAGCTGTGGCTCAGGTTTTCTGAGCTGGCGCTGGTCCCACCAAGGTTTCAGCTCAGAGTTTCTGCTCTAGTAAGTTGTGGTGCTCAGTGTTTTCCTGTCTCTTCAATGTTGGGAGCGGTGGTTTACTGCCTGACCTCACTCTCTTGTGGATCTAAGAAGAGTTGATTTCGCAGTCTGTTCAGGCTTCCACTTACTGGTAGGATGGAGTGGGGACTTACGAGCCCATGCTGGGGAAACCTCAAGTCTCCATGCCTGGTTTTATTCCCTCCCTCTCACTCCTTTCCTCAGGCAGCCACTGACCTCTTTTCATATAGATTATGTTGTATTTGCTAGACCTTCATATACATTGAATCGTGTAGTACATGCTCGTTTCTTTGTCTTTTTTTTTTTAAATTCACCCATGCCTGCTGTTGGGTGTATCAATAGTTTGGTGATTTTTATTGCTGAGTACTCACACATTGTGTTTGCCACAGTCCGTGTATGCATCGATCTGTTGATGTCTTTGAGCCACTTCCATTCTTGGGCCATGACAAGTATGGGCGCTATAAACATTCATGCACCGGTCTTTGTATGGACGTATGCTACCATCTCACTTGGGTCAGCATCAAGGAATGGATTGGCGAGGTCATATGGTTGGCGTATGTTTTACTTTTTAATAAATTATTAAATTGCTTCCCAAAGAAGGTGTATCATTTCATATTCTTACTAGAAATATATGAGCGCTCCATTGCCTTAGAAGTCTTACGATCAGACTTTTACATTTTAGCTAGTCTAGTGAGAGAGAGAGAGAGAGAGAGAGAGTGTGTGTGTGTGTGTGTTTATATATATATATATATATATATATATATATATATATATATATAAAACATGCAAATATTTTCTCCCAGTCTGTGACTTGTATTATGGGTAGGCAACCTCCAAGTGGGCCCCAATGATCTCTGCCCCCCCCCCCCCGGTGTTAACACCATTGTATAATCCCCTTTCTGGGGCTAGGCTTAACTTAGTTACTTCCTTCTAACGAGTAGTATGGCAGAAGCAATGGTATGTTTCTGTCGCTATTCAGTTAGTTATATAAAGCCTGGCTTCTCATTTCCTCTCTCTGTTTCTCTCTTCCTCTTCATCCCCTTCTCTATGTCTCTCATTATTTTCTCAGGTAAGACAGCCTGCATATTGTAAGGATGCTTAGGCACTGTAAAATGAGATCCACTTGACAAGGATGTGAGTTATCCAGTGAGTAACTGACATCTGTCAGCAATCATGTGGGTGAGCTTAGAAGCAGATCTTTCAGCTGACTGCATTCTCATGAGTAACTCTGAGAAAGAATCAGCTTTACTTCAGCTAAGCTGTTCCCAGATTACAGACCCTCAGTAACTTTGTGAGATAATATATGTTTTTTGTTTGAAGCTGCTAGATTTGGGGATAATTTGTTATGCATCAACGGATAATTAGAACAGACTTTGTACCTGGAAGTACATAAAAAATGGTAAACTGTGGAAGTGGCGTTGGCACCAGGCTGTGGGCTTTGAGGATAGTGTTTGTGAAAGTCTAGAATGCCTTCAGGAAGCTCATAGTCTCTGCTTAGGGCTTACAGAAAAAAAAGGGGACGCTAGTTAGGTAGTGGCAGAAAAGTTTGTCGTTGCTTGTGGTAATAAGGAAAGTAGAAGTTATGCTGAATGGATTGGGAAACCTAGCTAAGGAGATTGTCTCCTTGCTGCTTATAGTAAAATTCAAGAGGATCAACATTTAATAAAATGAAGTACCCTTAAACAGAAAGGAGCCAGGAAATCATGTTTTAAAATTTTTCAGCCTCTCCAGATGACAAGTGATGTTAAAATTAGGAAATGGCCTCTGAGGGGCGCCTGGGTGGCGCAGTCGGTTAAGCGTCCGACTTCAGCCAGGTCACGATCTCACGGTCCGTGAGTTCGAGCCCCGCGTCGGGCTCTGGGCTGATGGCTCAGAGCCTGGAGCCTGTTTCCGATTCTGTGTCTCCCTCTCTCTCTGCCCCTCCCCCGTTCATGCTCTGTCTCTCTCTGTCCCAAAAATAAATAAACGTGGAAAAAAAATTAAAAAAAAAAATTAGGAAATGGACTCTGAGAAAGGCTCAAATCCAGGGCACTTCCAGGAAAACTAAATACAGAAATCAAACCACGGGTGTGACTGTGAACTCCTTTGTTAAGACCTTATAAGGATCTAAAGTCATAAAAAGCCTTTGGAAGAGAATAAGGATGTGCCTCAAAGATGCTTTTACTCACATAGCACCATCAGGAAGCTAAGGACCTTGTCCTCACCAGTCTCAGCAGGAAACCAAAGCATGAAGGAATGACATCAGAGAGCCTCATGATTTGCAGGAGACCTCCATGTTCTTAAGAGTTCAACATGCAACAGCACCACCAGCTAGCTAAGAGGAGGACGGTGATAAATAAGAATGGAGAGGAGTCTTTGGGCTTCCAGAATCGTACTGGCAAAAATCAGGGTCAGAGAAATATTTAGCTAAAAGCATTTTATACCATTCATGCAAAAAGAAAGATGGCCCAGAGGGCAGAGCCAAAGGCCCCTGAGCATTATTCCTGGGCCATCAGACATAGTTAAGGAACTTAGAGCATTTCCCAGCTGGATTTCAAAATTGCTATGGTCCAGTGGCCCCTCTCTGTCCCCACTTCTCTGTTTCCTGAACGGGAGCATTTACAGAAGCTGTTCCATGCATGTCCCACCATTGCATGTTGGGAATGTATGGATTCAAATAACCTCTCTCTTTAGGTTCACCAATCCCAGGTTGAGAAAAATTATACTCAATGAGCCATAATTGAGGAACTGCTCCTGAGGAACTGTGTCCCTGCGTGGGCCTAATATAAGTGATGAGATCCTAGACTTTGAAGAGGTGTAGTCATGAGATAAGATTTGGGCGAACCTTGGGATGGAATGAGTGTATCTTTCATGTGGGAGAGAAATTGACCAAATGAATACAGAAAAAACAATGGGATGTCAGGCCCCCATCTCTCACTGCCTGTCTGGAGGAAGTCAGCTGCAGTGTCATTGGTCAGTCCTGGGGCCAAGTTGCATGAGGGAGCTTGGGAGAAGGTCTTTTGAGGCCTGTCCATGGACACTTGAGTGATCTTGAGCCTTTAGGTGACTGTAGCCCAGGCTGACACTTTGCTGTCTCAAGGGAGACCTTGAGTGTGGACAGCCTGCTAAGCTGTGTCTACATTTCTGGCCCACAGAAACTGACGTGATAAATGTTTGGTTTTTTAGCCTCTATGTTTTGGGATAATTTATTAATCAACAATAGATAACTAATAGGACTATTTGCCTTTCTATGTAAATTTTAGAATTAGTTCATCAATATCTTTAAAAAACCTATTGGGATTTTGATCAGGTTTGTACTGAATCTACAGATCAAATTCGGGTGAAGGGATATCTTAACAGTATAGGGTATTCCATGAACACAATTTATGTCTCCCTTTATTTAGGCTTTCTTTAATTTTTTAAATCGGTCTTTATAATTTTACACAGATATATCTTGTGCTTATTTTGTTATGTTTATACTGAAGCATTTCATTTCTGTGATACTGCTGATACTGTTGTAAAATGTGAAGCTATTGTACTTTTAAAATTTCAAATTCCAACTGTTGATTACTAATCTATACAAATATGATTGATTTTGTATTCTGGCTATGTATCCTGAGACTTTGCTAAACTTATTTATTGGTCTATGGGATATTTCGTAGATTCTTTGAAATTTTCCATATAACTGACATTATCTACTAACATTAAACAGGCCCCAGTGACCCAGAAACCTTAGTTCACTGGCATAGTTGCAACACACATGAGTGCTTATGACCATCAAAAGGCATGCAAAAGGTTGTTCATGGCAGTCTGAATTGTGATAGCCCCAAAGGGAACAGCTCAAGTGGTCATCAACAGTAGAGAGGATAAGAAGGTTGTGTGTTTATGTGATAAAGTACCGTGCAGCAGTGGGAAAGAGTGAACCTTTGGGACGTGCTACAGCATGAAGGACTTTCACGGCATTGTGCTGAGCCAAACAAGCCAGACAAAAGAGGACACAGTGTTTAATTCCATTTTTATGAGGTTCAAAAGCAGAGAAAATTATGTTATTAGAGATCAGAACGGCTGTCATCCTAGGAGCAGAGCATTAACTGGGGAAAGGCAGAAATTAGCCCCTTTGGTTCTGAGAACGTTTCAGTCTTGACCTGGGTGATAGTTTCATGGCAGTTTTCATATGTGAGAATCACTGAGCTGTTGAGGTAGTATTTGTGCATTATGGGTGTGGATAGATGAGATGGGATGAGATTGTCTCCTGTGGAGACAGTGACCTCTGAGGTGGTGGACCCTGGAGAGAGGGGCAAGAGCAGCTCCCTGGGGGCACCAGCATTTAAATGGAGTGAAAGACAGGGCCCAACACAAGTGTCTGGGTAGGAATGATCTGAGGCATTTGGAAAGAACAGAGGTTGCCACATGTCCTAGACATTAAAGGAAGAGGAGCTTTCAAAGAAGAAAAGGGTTACACTTGGGCCATCACTGATAAGGACCAGAAAGTGTCCATCAGACTTGGAGACACCATTGCCAGCAATTAGATGCAGTGTTGGGTGCAGAGGCATGATTGCAAAGGGATGGAGGACAGCACAGGCAGAGACAGTGAGTGCAGAGTATGAGTTTAAAAAACGTTCATGGGGAGTGAGTGAGAGATATAAGCAGGCTACAGAGATGTCTGGGCTAAAGGGAGGGACGAGAGGTCTTTGCACACCTTTGAAGCCTGAAGAGAATGAGTCAGGAAGGAAGAAAGGTCAAAATTAAGTAGAGGGACAATGCTTGTTGGAAGGGAGTCCTGAAGGAGCCCACACCCAGCATAGGGTTGAGTCTTGAGCAGGTTAGGGACGATTCATGCCAGGAAGATAGAGGAAGGAGGTAAAGATGGAAGTACCTGATGGCCCCACGTTTTTAGCAAAATTCATGATGACCTACTCTGCTGATGGCGAGGCAGTTTGGGTAACTCATTTCAGTTCAGCCAACCTTCAGCATCCACCAGGTGCCAGGAACAGGGCTACAGAGACAACTGAGATGTGATCTCAGTCCTTGAGGAAAGTGCATGTGCATGCATATGTGCGCGCGCACACACACACACACACACACACACACACACACACAAACATATACACAGAGTTACCATTCATGTAACTTGGGAGATGCATTGCTAGGAGTATCCACGGTGGGGAGAAGACATGCAGAAAAGTACGTAGATTTGTCCTGGAGTTGGATGCAGGGACTGTGGGGGTGGGGGGTAGGGCAGACGCCCTGTAGTCAGACCTGAACCACTCCAGCCAAACCCACCATAGGGAGTGCCTTGGCCTTGCATTAAATGATTGTTTTAAACAGGTATCTCCGGCGATGGTGTTGAGGACAGGCTGATGAGAGGTAAATGGGGGCAGGTGCCCCTTTTAGTTAATGCTCATGTCTGGCCAACAAGAGACAACAAGGCCCTGCATCTGGAGGACAGGAGGGTGGAGGTGCTGTGATGCAAACATTTTTTTCTTCCCAGTTTGATAAAGATGCACAAACATTTGACTTCTTTCCTGCTGAATCCCATGGATCGCCCAGAGAACCATGATGCCACCCCTGTCTTGATGCCCAGAGATTGCTCTATATTCATGTGATTCAAGTTATGCTCCTTCCTTGAACATTTAGTTTGGGGTGAAGAACATCCTTATTTGTCTATACATTTCAGACTTAGTAAACATGTGGTCCATTAAACGCTTTCAAGCAACATTGATCGAATGCGTAAATGAGTGAATTTCTTAACACATCTAATTCCTTCTGGAAGTGGAAGAGGTTTGAAGGGGTCCTCACACTTCAGTGTCTCTCTGAGGTCTCCATCCAACCTATAGGACACTGTCTCCCACCAGCACATCCTTCATGTGACCATGTGTCTCTGGCCCAGCCTCTGCAGGGCCTCCTTCACATCCTTGTTTCGAAGACTGTAGATGAGAGGATTGAGCATTGGGATGACCAATGTGTAGAAGACAGAGACCACCTTGCCCTGCTCCATGGACTCAATGGCTCCTGGCTGGGCATTCATGACAAAGACAGTCCCAACAAAGAGAGTCACTACAGTCACGTGGGAGCCACAGGTGGAGAAGACCTTGCGTCTCCCAGCTCCTAAGCACATCCTCAGGATGGTCACTGTGATGTAGCCATAGGAGATGAGGACTACAAATGTCACACCCACAATGATGAGCCCACAGATGCCAAACGAGAAGTTCGTTGATGCCTGTGCTGCCACAGGCGAGCTGGAGCAGAGGGGACACGTCACAGAAGTGGTTGATGCAGTTGGAGCTGCAGAATGGGAGGCAGAATGTGAGGCTGGTCTGCACAACAGAGTTGAGGCAGCCTCCACAGTAGGTGCCCAGCACCCGGGTGAGTGTAGGCAGAGTGGCACATGGTGATGGGGTAGCACAGGGGGCTGCAGACGGCCATGAAATGGTCACAGGCCATGACGCCCAGGAGGAAGCCTTCAGTGGTGACCAGTAAGGAGATGAAGAATAACTGGGTGGCACAGCAAAGGTGATGACCTTGGGTGGGGAGAAGAAGTTGGCCGGGGCACTGGGGGCAATGACAGATGAGGAAGAAGAGTGCAGGCGGGCATCCAAGGTGATGACCATGATAATAGTGAGGTTCCCCATCACAATTACCATGTACAGGTTCAGGAAATCAGCAAAGAGCAGAGCCTGGGTCTCCAGGCCACCCTGAAATCCCTCCAGCACAAAATCTTGAAAGTAGACCATGGGGAGGTTCCCATTTCTGTGCAATGGCATGAGCCTCAGGCCTCACCAGGGGAATTACACCTTCTGTACTGGCAGACTAAGTAAGTCAAACTAGACTTCTTGCTGAAGACTGTTGAGAAAAGATGGACAACATGGCATGCCTGGGTGGCTCAGTCATTTGAGTGTCCGACTCTTGATTTCTGCTCAGGTCATGATCTCATGGTTCATGGGTTTGAGACCCACATCAGGCCGTTGCTGACAGCTCAGAGGCTGGAGCCTGCTTGGGATTCTCTGTCTCCCTCTCTCTCTGCCCTTCCCCTGCTTACGCTCTCTCTTTCTCAAAAATAAATAAACATTGAAAAAATGATAAACAACAACAAAAACAAAATCTAATTGAAGGTAGAAGAGACTTAATGATTTAGTAAAGAATTACTAAAGAAATTCAAGACAAACACACAGACCCAGGGATTCCATTACTGAGAATGTCCTTTTTCCCTTGAGACACAAGCCAGTTTTGAAGAGGAAGTCTGAGAGAGTAGGTGCCAAGCAGTGGGTTTATGCCTTGCGGAACTAATGCGGACAGTGGCTAGTTACTAGGACCACCCAGGATGCACCATTGGAGTGAGTCAAATAGATAGTAGGTATGCATCTCAACTTCTGACCATTTCAGTCACTGAAATTGTGTTATGGTGAGATCTGAGTGCTGTGCCTCTGACACCTTGCAAAAGCAAATATATCTCAAGAGAAGACATGTTATGCTAGACCTCAAGTGTTATCTATAAAAGTTTTGCATAAATACTGCCAGACACACAATTTAAAAATTGAGGAGTTCCCACAATATGAATTAAAATAACAGAAACAATAGAAAAACCCAGAAAGATTTCAGATTTTGGCGTTAACACACATAAGCTTTTAAATAATTAAGATTGTTATGTTTAAAGGATAAAAGATGAGAATTTTAGCAGAAATGTAGAAGTAGTAAAGAGAATCATGTGTCACTTGTTACAAGTACAATGGCTAAAATTAGGAACTGAATGAATGAGTTTTACAGGAGATTAAGAATAGCTAAAGAGAGGGGCGCCTGGGTGGCTCAGTCGGTTGAGTGTCCGACTTCAGCTCAGGTCATGATCTCATAGTTCGTGAGTTAGAGCCCCGCATCGGGCTCTGCGCTGACAGCTCTGAGCCTGGAGCCTGCTTCAGACTCTGTGTCAGCCTCTCTCTGCCCCTTCCAGGCTCATGCTCTGTCTCTGTTTCTCTTTCTCAAAAATAAATAAACATTAAAAAAAGTTAAAAAAGAAATAGTTAAAGAGAAAATTTGTGAAATAGAATACAGATCAGTAGAAAATACTCAGATTGAAACATTAAGATATAAAAGGATAGAAAAATTAGAAATGAAGGTTAGAAACCAAAGATATAGAGACATACATAGTATGAGTTCAACCCCCCCCCCCCCCCACACACACACAAAAGAGGAATGAGATAAATAGGCTGAATCAGAACTTGGAAGAGATAATGGCCAAGTATGTTCTCAAACCAGTGAAAGATATATCAGAACTTGGAAGAGATAATGGCCAAGTATGTTCTCAAACTGGTGAAAGATATTTTACAGATTCATTAACCCTCCAGACTCAAACCAAGATTTATACAAAGAACACCACACTTAGACAGAGCATAATAAAAATATTTAGAACCTGAATAAAAAGAAAAATCTTAAAGGTATCATGAGAAAGAAGAGATAGTTGCTTCAAAGTATCAACTTTAGAAGACTGACAATTGGCTTCTTACCAGATTAAAAATAATGTAAACCAAAGTAAAAGAAATTATATTTTCCTTTGCTCAAAGAAAATAATTACTAACTAGAATTATACATGTACCCAAAAATATCCTCAAAGACTCAAAGTGAATTTAGCAATAATAGTTTAAGACTTAGGGGCGACTGGGTGGCTCAGTCAGTTAAGCATCTGACTTCGGCTCAGGTCATGATCTCATGGTTGGTGGGTTCAAGCCCCGTGTCGGGCTCTGTGCTGACAGCTTGGAGCCTGGAGCTTGCTTTGGATTCTGTGTCTCCCTCTCTCTGTTCATGCTCTGTCTCTCTCTGTCTTTCAACAATAAATAAATGTTTAAAAAAAATTTTAAAAAGACTTAAATACTCCACTTTCAATAACAAATAGAACAACAAAACTAAATATCACCAAGGAAAGAATAGATTTGAACAACATTATAAAGCAAATAGAGCTAACAGGCATATGTAGAACACACTTTATCCAACAACAGCAGAAAACATTCTTCGCCAGTGCACATGGAACATTATCGGGATAGTTATCCATATTACCCAATATTAGTACACAAAGAAAGTCTCAATAAATTTTAAAAGGCTGAAATTATACTAAGTATGTGATCTAAACAAAATGGAATTAAATCACAAATCAAGCAATTGAGAAAATTTACAAATACGTGGAAATTAAACAACACATTTATTAATCACCATGGGATAAAATAAGGAATCACAAGGGAAATTATAAAGTATTTTGATATTAATGAAAATGGAAACACAACATACCAAAACTTACAGAATTTAATGAAAGAAGGACTCAGAAATTTATAGCTATAAACACCAACATTAAAAAAAAGACCTCAAGGGGCGCCTGGGTGGCTCAGTCGGTTAAGCGTCCGACTTCGGCTCAGGTCATGATCTCGTGGTCTGTGGGTTCGAGCCCCGCGTCGGGCTCTGTGCTGACAGCTCAGAGCCTGGAGCCTGCTTCAGATTCTGTGTCTCCCTCTCCCTCTGACCCTCCCCCGCTCATGCTCTGTCTCTCTCTGTCTCAAAAATAAATAAACATTAAAAAAAAAAAAAGACCTCAAATCGGGGTATATGGATGGCTCAACCAATTGAGCATCTAACTCTTGATTTCAGCTTAGGTCATGATCTCATGGTTCATGAGATCAAGCTCCCCATAGGGCTCTGTGCTAACAGTGCAGAGCCTGCTTGGGATTCTCTCTCTCCCTCTCTCTCTGCCTCCTCCCCTGCTCATGCACTCTCTCTCAAAGTAAATAAACTTTAAAAAAAGGACTTCAAATCAATAACATAAGTTTCCATATTAGACAAGAAAGTAGAAAAAGAAGACCAAATTAGCTGAAAGCATATAGAATGAATGAACTAATAAAGATTAGAGAAGAGATAAATGAATTGAGAAGAGTAAAATAATACAGAAAATCAATGACACTAAAAGTTAGTCCTTTGAAAAGTTTAACAAACTTGACAAACCTTTAGCTAGATTGACAAAAAAAAAAAAAAAGAGAAGACTTAAATTTCTAAAATCAGGAATGAAAACAGGGGTATTGCCTCTGACTTCACAGAAATAAAAAGTACTATAAAAGTATATCAGAACAATCATATGCCAACACATTTAGATAACTTAGATGAACAAATTCCTGGAAACACACAAACTAATAAAACTGAATTAAAGAGAAATAGAAAATCTGAACAGACGTATAACAAACAGATGAAGTCAATGGTGAAAAAACTTTTCCAACAAAGAAAAGCTCAGGACCAGATATTTTCACTGGTGAATTCTACCAAATACTTAAAGAATTAACACCAGTACTTCTCAAACTCTAAAAAATAGAAAAGGGGAAAACACTTCCCAATTCATTCTATAAGGCCTGTTGTTCTAAAACTAAATGGAGACAAAGATGTTGCAAAACCAAATCAACCCTGGAATGTAAGAGTGGATCAACAAACAAAAACCAATTAATATAATAAACCATACAAATGGAATGAAAGAAAAAAAAACCCCACATGATCATCTCAATAGATGCAGAAAAATAACAAAACACTACTGAAAGAAATGAAAGAAGACCTACATAAATGTAAAGATATTCCATGTTCATGGACAAGAAGATTTAATAACTTCAAGATGCAGTAACCCCCAATTTTATGTACAGCTTCAGTGCCACTTTATCAAAATTCCAATTGCCTTAGGGGTTTTGGGGGCAGAAATTGACCCTAAATAGCCAAAACAATATTTAAAAAGAACAAAGTATCCATTCATCAGTTGATGGACATTTAGGCTCTTTCCATAATCTGGCCATTGTTGAAAGTGCTGCTATGAACATTGGGGTACAAGTGCCCCTGTGCATCAGCACTCCTGTATCCCTTGGGTAAATTCCTAGCAGTGGTATTGCTGGGTCATAGGGTAGATCTAGTTTTAATTTTTTGAGGAACCTCCAGACTGTTTTCCAGAGTGGCTGCACCAGTTTGCATTCCCACCAACAGTGCAAGAGGGTTCCCGTTTCTCCACATCCTCTCCAGCATTTATAGTCTCCTGATTTGTTCATTTTAGCCACTCTGGTTTATAGACACAATGGAATACTACTTGGCAATGAGAAAGAATGAAATCTGGCCTTTTGTAGCAATGTGGATGGAACTGGAGAGTGTTATGCTAAGTGAAATAAGTCATACAGATAAAGACAGGTACCATATGTTTTCACTCTAATGTGGATCCTGAGAAACTCAACAGAAGACCGGGGGGGGGGAGGGGGAAAAAGTTACAGAGAGGGAAGGAGGCAAACCATAAGAGACTCTTAAAAACTGAGAATAAATTGAGGGTTGATGGGGTGTGGGAGGGGAGGGCAGAGAAGGGTGGGTGATGGGCATTGAGGAGGGCACCTGTTGGGAGGAGCACTGGGTGTTGTATGGAAACCAATTTGACAATAAATTTTATATTAAAAAAAGAACAAAGTAGGTGGACTAATACGTCCTGATTTCAAAACTGACTACAAAGCAGAAGAGTGTTGTGCTTACTTAAGGATAGACATAGACCAATGGAATTGAATTGAGAATCCACAAGTAAACTCATATATCTGCCGTTTTCAACAAGGGGACCAAAAGCACCATTTAACAGAGAAAAAATAGTCTTTTTAACAAGTGGTGATCGGAAAACTAAAAATCCACATGCAAAATAAGAGCTTCACCTCACACCATATACCAAAATGAACTCAAAATGGACCAAGACATAAATGCAAGTGCTAAAACTATAAAACTATTAGAACAGAGACATCTGTGTAACTTATTGTGACTTGGGGTTAGTCAACAGTTTCTTAAATATGACATCAAAAGCACAATCAACAGCAACAAAATAAACAAACTGAACCTCATCAAAATTTAAATCTTTTGTGCACTAAAGGACACCATCAAGAAGCTGAAAATAAAACCCGTATGATGGGAGGAAATATCAACAAAGTATATAGCTAATAAGGATCTAGTATCCAGGAAATGCACAGAACTCTTCCAAGTCAGCAACAAAAAGACAGTCAAATTTTCAAATGGGCAAAGGACTTGCATAGACGTTTCTCCAAAGAAAATATACAAATGTCTAGTAAGTACAGGAGAAGGTGTTCAGTGTCATGAATCGTTAGGGAAATGCAGATTGAAACCACAGTGAGATACCACTTTGCTCATTAGAATGGCTATAATTTAAAAAAAAAATAGAGAATAACAAGGGTTGGTGAGAATTTGGGAAGATTAGAACCCTCATACACTGCCAGTACAAATGTTAAGAGTGGTGCAGCCTATGCCGTTCCTCAGAAAGTCAGACATAGAGCTACCATATGACCCACCATAACTCACATGTAGGTGTGTGCCCAAGAGAATTGAAAATATGTGTTGACACGAAAGCTGGTACACAACAGCAGTGTTCATAATGGCTGAAAAGCGAATGCAGGCCAGATGTCCATCAAATGATGAATAAAGTGTGAAATACTTGTATAGTGGAACAATATTCAGCCATAAAAGAAATAAAGTTCTAATACAAGGTACAACATGGATGAGCCTTGAAAGCATCATGCTGAGTAAATGAAGCTTGGCACAAAAGGCTGCAAGTTCTAGAATTCCATTTCTATAAAATGTGCAGAATAGGCAAATGCACAGAGACATACGTACATTTGTAGGGGCCAGGGGCTGGGGGAGAGGGAATGGGGAGCAACTGATGACAGATTCGGGGTTTCTTTGTGTGATGAAACTATTCTGGAACCAGAGAGTGGTTATGATTGAACAACACTGTGGATACAATAAAAAAAAAACAAAACACCACACTGGTTTGTATGCTTTAAACTGGTAAAATTGTGACTCTTATGTCACGTGAGAATTGTTCCTCAATTTAAAATATTAAGAATAAAAAATAACAAAGGAGAAATAAGAAAAGAACATTCACCAGCATTTCAAACTGAGAGAATGTAATTGAAACACATCAGATATGTTAAAAACCCATGAGATGATGATCCCGAAGGAATATCTTCATTGGCTACCTTTGGAGGGTGATGCTGAGAGATTCCAAACTGCTCCTCACAGTGACAAAATAATTTTTTTTTGTTTAGAGACACTTTCCTTTTATAGAAGTACTGCAACTAATAAATAAAGAATGAATTACAGAATTTGCATATCATCATCTTATAAACCCCTAACAAAATAACAAATCTAGGTAGTTATTACTAATGGCCACTACCAGGACGCAATCAGCAAAATCCATCTGAGCATCTCTGCAGGATAACTACCTGTTTTCTTCAGTAAATAAATTGAAGTAATAATTTAAAATAAAAATAGAGGGGGGCGCCTGGGTAGCTCAGTCAGTAAAGCATCTGAATCTTGATTTCGGCTCAAGTCATGATCTCGAGGTTCATGGGATCAAGCCCCGAGTAGGGCTCTGCACTGACAGCACGGAATCTGCTTGGGGTTCTCACTCTCTGCCTCTCCCCTGCACCGTCTCTCTCAAAATAAGTAAATAAACATTTAAAAATAAATAAAATAAAATAAAAATAGAGGGACTGGCAACCAGGGAATTAGAGACTTAAGAGGTATCAGCAAAACACAGTGGGCCTTCTGAACACTGTTTCAAAACAAACTGTAAAAGAAAAATTAGCAATCAGGAAAATCAAAATACTACATGGAAATTTTTATAATATTAAGAAGTAATTATTAATTGTTTTATGAATAATGGTAACATTGAGGTTGCCTTTCTTTAAAGTCCACATTGTTCATAGGGATTAAATATGATTGACTCTAAGTTGATAATTTTGAAGTTGGTTGGTGAGAATAGGTAGGTCATTACTACTCTAGTTTTATGTGTGTGTGTTTGAGAACATCTATAACAAAAAGTAAGAGGCATATGTCTAAAATAAATTAAATAAAACTAAACAGAGAGAATCTGTTATCAGTAGACACACACTAGAGGGAATGCCCGAGAGTGACCTTCAGGAGCAGGAAACTGACCACTGGTTGGAAGGTCAGTCGTGACAGAAAGAATGAAGGTTAAGAAAAGGGCCCCAAAAAGGATATATCTAAATAAATACCGATTTTATAAGATGTATGAGAGCTTAAAAATGCAGGGAGAGTAAAATACACCACAACAAAGATATGTAATTCAGGAGCGAATAAGTAAAGAATTTCCGCGTTTTTTAGGAAGTTAGCAAAAATGCTAATGTTGGTTGTGTTAAGCCAAAAATGCAAGTTGTATAAAGAACTTATCAAACTCAACACTCAAAAAACACATAATCCAGGGGCGCCTGGGTGGCGCAGTCGGTTAAGCGTCCGACTTCAGCCAGGTCACGATCTCGCGGTCCGTGAGTTCGAGCCCCGCGTCGGGCTCTGGGCTGATGGCTCAGAGCCTGGAGCCTGTTTCCGATTCTGTGTCTCCCTCTCTCTCTGCCCCTCCCCTGTTCATGCTCTGTCTCTCTCTGTCCCAAAAATAAATAAACGTTGAAAAAAAAAATTAAAAAAAAAAAAACACATAATCCAGTTGAGAAATGGGCAGAGGACATGAATAGACATTTTTCTGAAGAAGACATCCAGATGGCCAACAGACACATGAAAAGATGCTCAGCGTCACTCATCATCAGGGAAATAGAAATCAAAACCACAATGAGATGCCACCTCACACCTGTCAGAGTGTCTAAAATTAACAACACAGGAAACAACTGATGTTGGCGAGGATGTAGACAAAGGAGAACCCTCTTACACTGTTGGTGGGAATGCAAACTGGTGCAGCCACTCTGGGGAACAGTATGGAAGTTCCTCAAAAAGTTAAAAATAAGGGCACCTGAGTGGCTCAGTCAGTTAAGTGTCCAACTTTGGCTCAGGTCATGTTCTCACAGTTTGTGAGTTCAGTCCCTGCATTGGGCTCCTTCTGTCAGCATAGAGCCTACTTCCAATCCCTGTCTCCTTCTCTCTCTGCCCCTCCCCCACTCACTCTCCCTCTCAAAAATATATAGACATTAAAAATATATATTTTTTTTAAAGTTAAAAATAGAACTACCCTACGATTCAGCAATTGACTACTAGGTGTTTACCCAGAGGATACAAAAATACAGATTATACGGGGTACATGCACCCCAATGTTTTAGCAACTGTTTAGCAACTGTTTTAGCATCAACAATAGCCAAACTATAGAAAGAACTCAAATGTCCATCGGCTGATGAATGGATAAAAAGATGGCATATATATATATATATACATATACATATATATATATGTACACATATATATACACACATATATATGTATATATATATTACCCAGCCATCAAAAAGAATGAAATCTTGCCATTTGCAACAACATGGATGGAGCTGGAGAGTATTATGCTAAGCGAAATAAGTCAGTCAGAGAAAGACAAATACCATATGATTTACTCATACGTGGAATTTAAGAAACAAAACAGATGAACATAAGGGGAGGGGAAAGAAAGAGAGAGAGGGAAACAAACCATAAGAGACTCCTAACTCTAGACAACAAACTGAGAGTTGATGGAGGGAGGTGGATGGGTGATGGCTTAGATGGGTGATGGGTTCTAAGGAGGGCACGTTATGATGAGCACTGGGTGTTATGTAAGTGATGAGTCACTAAATTCTACTCCTGAAATCAATATTACACTATATATTAACTAACTAGAATTTAAATAAAAATTTGAAAAAAAGAATTAGTATAAATATTAAAAAGAGAACAAAAAAATGCAAGTTGTAGTTTGCTTGCAACCACTAAAAAAAAGAGTAAACAAATAAAAAACTTCCAAGCTAATAAGAAAAAGTAGAATAATACTTTTTTCAAGGAATGTGAGGAAATGAAAGAAAAGTGAGAAAAATAGACAAGAGAGTAAAAGCACTAAAGATCATGGTATGCATAAAACCTGTCAGTATTATGTAAAGAACTAAAGTATATTGTATAATGTAAATGGAATAAAGTTTCCAATTAAGAGGTATGTACTATTAGGCTGAAGAAACAAAACTTAACAATGTGTTGATAAGAGACATAAAAAGCAAACATAAAAAAGTGGTTAAAGTAAGTGATAGAGGGGTGCCTGGGTGGCTCAGTCGGTTGAGTGTCCGACTTCGGCTCAGGTCATGATCTCACGGTTTGTGGGTTCGAGCCCCGCGTCAGGCTCTGCGCTGACAGCTCGGAGCCTGGAGCCTGCTTTGGATTCTGTGTCTCCCTCTCTCTCTGCCTCTCCCTGCTCATGCTCTTTCTCTCTCTGTCTCAAAAATAAAGTATGAAAATTTTTTTTTAAATAACTGATGGAAAGATACACAGCAAACTAACATTTCAGCAAAAAAACATCGAAAACTAGAGTTGCTATACTAATCCTAAAGTAGACTTCAAGACAGGAAGCAGTAATTGAGAAGAGGACACTTTCTAGTGATGACAAAACATTTGGTTCACTAAGAAGACAAGCAACAATGTTTAATGTGCAACCGTCTAACAGAAGAGCCTCAATATATACAAAGCAAAAATGGGCACGTCTTCCGTATCCAGCCATCAAAGGATGTAATGTACCCCGCACACTATTTTCAGGTTTACAAAGAGCAGATTCACACATGGACTACATTCTCGACACCGAGCAGCTTTCAACAAATTCCAAAGGACTGAAGGTATACAAAATATATCTGTGTGCAATTTAAAGTAAACCTAACATAAATCACGAGTAGAGCATTTTAAAACCTTCATGTGTTTTTTTTAACTTAAAACATAACTTCTAAATAAGCCACAGGTCTAAACAATAATTTTGAAATTTGAAAATTGCATAAGATAAGTAACAAAAATAGTATCTAGGATGCATCCAAGTCAGTGTTTAAAGGGAAATGTATAGGCTTAAATACATATGTTAGAAAAGAAGAAAAGCAGGAAATTAAGAGCTCAGTATTCATCTGAAAATGTTATAATAAAAAGATTATTGGGTGAAGTCCCAAGAAAATAGCAGGGAAGAAAGTAAAGAACAAAATGTATTAAGTAGAAAGCCAGCAAACAGGAGAGAGACATTATACCGAAGGTAATTATTTGAAAAGATGGACAGCATCACAAGACTCTGGAAGGAAGAGGAGAGAAGGCAGAAATACTGATGCTGGGAATGAAAGGAAGGTCTCACTACGATCCTAAAAACACAGAGTGGATCCTGAGAGGATGTCATGAATAATTTTGTGCGAATACACTTGAAATGTTGACGAAATTGGAAAACTACTGGAAGAATATCACCCACCAAAACTGACCACCAAAGAAGTAGAAGATCTGAAAGCTCATAGTTATCCATAAATGTAATCTTGCCATGAAAAAGATTCCAGGATCAGGTGGCTTTACTTGTGAAAGGAAAGACACTTCTACCAAATTTGACCATATTTACCAAAATCCTTAATATTACACAAAATCGTCAAAAGAATAGAATACGGACAACGTTCCGTGTTATTTTATGATGCACGGGTAATCTTAATGCCAAAATCTGACAACTACAGTGTAAGAAAATTTTAAAAATCTCTCTTCTCAATCATAAGTATATAAGCAGAATTACAAATGAAATCTAATATGCGTATATATAATATATAAAAATTATAGTATGTCCACAACCAAGTTGTTTGTATTCCAAGAATGCAAGATTAATATTCAGAAATTGATGTACGTCACCACCATAACAGAATAGAGGAAAATCATATCCTCTCAACAGATGCAGAGAAAGCAATGGAAGAAAATCGATATCCGATTAGAGAGGCCCTGATAAAGCGTAGCTATGAGAGGCTAACCGCGCACGTCTTCCGTGATGAAACACTGAAAGCTTTCCGTTGTCCCTCTCCGCGGTTCCCTTCGTGCAGAAAGGTAAGACCGCGAACAGTGATTATAAGGCTCAGAAAGAAAGAATAAAAAACTGCCACTGATAACAGATGGTGTGATCGTGTACATAGAAGATCCACATGAAGCTACGGGTAAGTTATTAAAATTAACGTGTGAATTTGGAGGGCTTGCTGAGTAACAACATCAGTATGTAAGATGAACATCATTTCCATGGACCTGCAACAAACAGCTAGAAGATGAAACTCAAAAGTGATATCGCTTCAATAACCCACAACCATCCATTACCAAATACGTGTAGAACCTTTTTGCGTGAAACTGATGAGAGAAACCAAAGGAGATTTAAGTAACGTGGAAGGATGTGCCAGGTTCCCAACGCAAATGCCAATCCCCCCACACTGAAGCGACTCCAGGAGATCCCAGTGATTTTTACTTGTGGACTCTAAAAAGCTGATCCTCAAGTGTATATTGAAAATGTGCAGGACCAAGTACATCCAAGACATTCTTGAGAAGAGAAGCAGCGTGGCGGGATTTGCGCCACCAGATAGCGACTCGTAAGTAGTGGTAATGACACAATGTTGGTGGCAGAGGAGAGACCGTCCGCCGATGGAACAGAACAGAGCCTGGAAATCAGTGCTTACCTGGACGCCCAGTTTACCGAACAGGTGGGTAGTGCTATGGAAGACTCAGAAAATCTGGGACAGCCGGAAGTCGTATGTTAAAAGTGGGATTTGGCTCCGACCTCATCACACACGAGAAAACAATTGCAGGTTGACTGCAGATCTATATTTGAAGGCAAAGCCGGGAAGACTCCGGAAGCCAGTACAGGAGACCCTCAGGGCCTCAGTGCGGGAGAGGGCTTCCGCCAAATTTCCTAAGCAAAGAGCAAAATTACCAGGCATAAAGGAAATTCCTTGTGAATGGAACTGCGTGAAGATCGAGACGGTCTTCAGAGAGCGTGAAGGGAACCCACAGCTTGGGAAGACATACTTGTCGTATATGAACGGACAAATGACTTGTCTGCGCAACACACGGATCATCCTACACAAACAAAAGACAACCCGGTAGAAATACAGGCAAGAGACCTGGAGAAGGACGCACAGAGAAGAGGAGCCAAATGTGCCGCAAACATTTGAAAATGCACGACGCTGCTAAGCCCAGGAGAAAGTAAGTTCACACGTTAATGAGGGACTACTGTGCACCCCCTCAAATGTCTAAATTAAGCAGACGGGCCATAACCAGTGGTGTCGAGGTCCAGAGAAAACCAGAAGGGATTGCAAATGAAGACAAGAAGTTTGGATTTTCTACTGACGTTGGAGCTACCTGGCCTGACCTGGGATTTCACGTTCCCCGTCGGAGGTATTTACCCAACAGAAATGCACACACACGTGCACAGAGACCAGTATAAGACTTTCTCTGCAGCACTGATCACGACAGCTATGAATGGGAAGCGACAGGAGTGAATTGCGGTGTCTCTGTCTGGTGACGTGCCATCCAACAGGAAACACGACCACACCTGAAGCAGCACAGCATGATGACGCTGGCCCGGGGACCGCACTTGAGAACAGCTGATAACTACGTGTCTGACTCACACTTCTCTCTCTCTCTCTCTCTCTCTCTCTCTCTCTCTCTCTCTCTCTCAACCCATATTTCCAAATGGTCACAACCTAGGTCATCCTGTTCAAAACTGCTTGTTCACAGACTCACATCCAGGCTAAGGACGTCACCACCGCCAGCCACCCCAGACCCCGCCCACACCCTCCCCTGCAACCTCCGTGCTGTGCTGTGCCCTGCCAATCCCCATCCACCGTTTCTGCCTCCGCCCCTCCGGTCGACTCCAGGCCCTTCTCTCACCTGACCGGCTGCTGCCGTGGTTTGACCATGAGCTCCAGCCTGTCCATTTCCTGCTTTGTTCCCCACACGGAGCTCCCTGTGTGGACTCGTCCAGTCCTCCATTCAGATTCTGTTGCTCCCTAATGCAAATGAGGTGACAGCTTCCCCGTCACCTGAAGGGCCCCCGTCACCTGGAAGGGACCCCCAGAAAGGTCTTGCTCCCAGGCTGCCGGGAGACCTCGGCTCCAACCCAGAGATCATGCCCGGCCGATTCTCCAGTTCTCTCCTTCTGCCCAGAACGTCCACCCTGTGGGTGTGACCGGCTTGCACATCTCCCCCTGAGTTCTCCATCACCTCTCTGGTGTGACTGTTTCCTCCTCTGCGCCATCAGCAACCTGGTCACGCCCCTCTCACTGCCCTTGTCACGTCACATTGCAGGTGTTTGCTTCCACGTCTGCATTCCCGCAGAGCCCTGAGATCCCCAGCGCCCGACTTGCTCTAGTTCATTTCCGTCCCCCACACAGTGCGCATGTCCCTTAGAAGCATGTGCTCGGTAGTCTGGTGGTACCGATCTGAGCCTGAGAAACGCATTTAAGGCGATGAAGGAGCCTGATGCTGCAGTCCTCTCATTATAATGAAAACCTGTCCCTAAAGGGGGTTGAAATGACCCTGAAGCCTGGGACAGGGCTGGCCAGAGCAGGAGTGTGGTCAACACTTCAGTGCGGAGAGCGGGCCCTGAGTGCTTACTGTATACCACAGCCCTCATGCCTCCCTTACACACACAGTGTCCTCTCACCCCCGGCAGCCGTGAGGGGTGGCTGTGTTGACCTTACCTTTTCCAGCTGAGGGTCATGACTCATTCAAGATCACACGGCTGGGACCTTCTCTCCCAGGGTCTCCCGAGCTCCTGACCCATGTCTGTACGGATGATAATGCGGACTGAGGACTCTCACCCTCCCTCGCTCAGTTCCGGCTTCCTGTGCAATGAAGAGAGAGTGGGGACGGGGCAGGGGAGGGCACCTGGGGTCCCAGTGAGAGTCTGGCCGGGTGCCCCATGTTCGGGCTACAGGAAGCTCCTGGGTCTTGCTACAGGAAGCAGGGGAGGGAATGGTCTCCGCTCACCTCAGCTTCCTCATCTTGTTGCGTCAACCAGGTAGCATATTAAGGCACCTGCACCTTGACGTCCCTCTGATTGGGAAGATCTCTCCACCTGCACGGCTGGGACTTGAGCCTTGAATGGCCAATTAGGTGTTTGTTTGTCTTCTGGCCTCTGCCGTGCGCTGGGACCCCCGGTTCTCCCGGGTCCCCTCTCACCACCCTTTGTCCGATCCCCCCTCACCCGCAAAGCCAGGAACCAAAGCCCACAAGTCCCTTGGGACCCCAGAGGGGTGAGCAGAAGAACAGCACAGACCCTGTGGCCCTCAGTGGCCTGTCCTCCCAGGGGCCACAGGTGTGAACTCCTGGGCCCTAAGCTGTTCCGTCAGCCCCGCCCCCCACCCCCACCACCGCAGGTGCACCGTTCCGCTGTGAGCTGAACCCATCTATCAGGAAAACAGTTCTCTTCCGGGTCGGTCTGTGCCTACTGTTGGTCCCCCCTCCAGCAGAGCCTGACCCTGTGCAGATCACCCCCCACGAGTGGGAGAAGACCACCCTGAATACACTTCTGTTCCTGGAGCCGGAGCTGGTGGGGCATAATATTTGAGAAATACTGCTTTTCTTTTCAAAATTGTAAAACCAAAATGCGTTTGAAAAGTTCAGATTAGAAAGTGGAGACCACATCGAGGATGTCGCTCTGTTTACCCCAATCACTGTCCCAACCTCTGTTGGAGGCTCAGTGTTTCCACTTTCAAACCTGCCGGGGGAGGAGGCTTGGGGGTGCCTTTTTTTTTTTTTTTTTTTGCTGAATACTGTGTAACTGTTGCCTTCCTGAGCCAGTGGCTTTCTCCTTCAGCATCTCCGTTGTATGGGGGACCAGAACTCACTCATTTAACTATGTGAATGGTTGTTTAGGATTTTAGATTTTTAAAAATTTTTTTCTGGAAAGAACACAACGTAAGATCTACTGCCTACTAAACGTTTAAGGACGCAATATTATTGTTGATTGTGGGTACAATGTTGCACAGCACATCTCTACAGCATATTCCTCTCGTTTGACTGAGACTTATGCCTGGTAATAACCCCACCCCCTCACCCCTGGCAACCACCACTCCACTCTGATTCTACGGACTTGACTATTTCAGATAACTCATACACATGGAATCATACAATTTTTGTCTTCCAGTGACTGGCTTATTTCGCTTAGCATAATGTCCTCATGTTTACCCATGTTGCAAAATGTCCTTCTTTTGAAAGGCTGAGTAGTAAGTATTACACTGTATGCATAAACCACAGTTTCTTTTTTTAAATTAATTTATTTAAATTCAAGTTAGTTAGCATACAGTGTAGTAATGGTTTCGGGAGTAGAGCCCAGTGGTTCGTCACTTACCTACAACACCCGGTGCTCATCCCAACGAGTGCCCTCCTCAATGCCCATCTCTGTCTAGCCCCTCCCCTCCAGCAACCCTCAGTTTGTTCTCTGCATTTAAGAGCCCCTTAGGGTTTGCCTCCCTCTCTGTTTTTATCTTATTTTTCCTTCCCTTCCCCTATGTTCATCTGTTTTGTTTCTTAAATTCCGCATATGAGTGAAATCTTACAATATTTGTCTATGACTTATTTCACTTAGCATCATACCCTCCGGTTCCATTCACGTCGTTGCAAATGGTAAGATTTCCTTCTTTCGATAGCCAAGTAATATTCCACTGTATGTATGTGGACCACAGCTTCTTTATCCATTTGTCACTCAATGGACATTTGGGCTCTTTCCGTAATTTGGCTCTTGTTGATGGCGCTGCTGTTGACATCGGGGTGCATGTGCCCCTTCGAGTCAGCATTTTCATAACCTTTGGATAAATACCTACTAGGGCAATTGCTGGGGCAGCCGCTCTGGAAAACAGTATGGAGAGTCCTCCAAAGATGAAAAATGGAACTACCCTACAACCCAGCAATTAGACCACAGTCTCTTGATCTGCTCACACGTTCACGGGCAATCGCGCTGTTTGCACGTCTTGGCTGTTGTGAGCAGTGCTGCACCGAGCCTGGGAGAAGCAGACCGACTTCGGTTCTTTTGAGTACATACCCAGCAGTGGGATTCCTGGATCCCGTGGCAGTTCTATTTTTCATTTTTTAAAGACGTCTATGCTTTTTCTGTAGCAGGTGCACTATTTTGCCTTCCCAACAGCCATGGCCAGCTCTTCCACATCCTCGCCAGTGTCTGCTGTCTTCTTAAAAACACATAACAGCAATCCTGAGAGGTGTGATACGACATTTCCTTGTGCTTTTGATTCTTATTTCCCTGATGATGAGTAACCTGAGCATTTTTTTTCCATATACCTATTGGCCATTTGTATGTCTTCAGAGAAATGTCTATTCGAGTGATTAACCCATTTTTTAATTGGATCGTTAGCATTTTTTTTTTTAATTTTGAGTTGTAGGAATTGCTTCCATGTGGAGATGAACCCCTTATCAGACATGCAGTTTGCAGATATGTTCTCTGTCCCGTAGGTTGCCGTTTCATGCTATTGACTGTTTCCTTTGCTGGGCAGATGCTTTTTAGTTTGATAGAGTCCCTCTTGTTTATTTTTTTTTTGTTCTGTTGGGTGTGCCAAGACCAATACTGTGAAGTTTTTCCTTGTGTTTTCTTTTAGGAGTTTTAAAGATCAGGGTCTTGTGTTTAAGACTTTTGTCCATTTTGAGTTTATATTGGTGTATGGCATAAAATAAGGGCTAGGGGCGTCTGGGTGGCTCCCTCGGTCGAGCGTCCGACTTCGGCTCAGGCCATGATCTCACAGTTCATGAGTTCGAGCCCCGCGTCAGGCTCCGTGCTGATAGCTGGGAGCCTGGAGCCTGCTTCGGATTCTGTGTCTCCCTCTCTTTCTGCCCCTCCCACGCTTGTGCTCTGCCTCTCTCTGTCTCTCAAAAATGAATAAATGTAAAAAAAATGTTTTCAAAAATAAAATAAGGGCCTAATTTCATCCTTTTGCATGTATGTATCTAATTTTCCCAGCACCAGTTGTTGGAGAGAATGTTCTTGTTGTGTATTCTTGTACAAAATGTCAAAGATCGATTGAACGTGTATGCATGAGTTTATATCTGGGCTCTCTAGTCTGTTCGTTGATCTATACATCTGTCTGTTCACCAGCATCATACTGTTTTGATTATTGTACCTTTATGATATATTTTGAAACAAAAAACTATGATGCTTCTAGCTTTCTTTTCTTTTTAAGGTTGAGTTGGCTATTCATGGTCCCTTGTAGTTCCATATGGATTTTAAAATTGTTTTTTCTATTTTTGTAAACAATGCCATTGAGATATGTTAGTTTCATGTGAATAATATAATGACTCAACAATTCCATATGTCACTCAGTGTTCTCCACAATCCCCTTCACCTATTTCTCCCATCCCCCACCTGCCTCCCCTCTGGTAACCATAAGTTTGTTCTCTATACTTAACTGGCTGTCTTTTCTTTTTCTATCTTTTTTATGGCTGACTAGTATTTCATTGTATACATGTAACACATCTGTTTTATCCATTCATCTATGGGTGAACACTTAGGTTGTTTCCGTATCTTTTTTTAAGTTTGTTTATTTATTTTGAGAGAGAGAGTTTGAGCAGGGGTGGGGCAGAGAGAGAAGGAGAGGGAGAATCCCATGCAGGCTCTGTGCTGCCAATGCAGAGCCCAGCATGGGGCTTGATCCCATGAACCATGAGATCATGACCTGAGATGAAATCAAGAGCCAGGTGCCTAGCCAAGAGACCCCTAGATTGCTCCCATATCTTGGCTATTGTAAATAATGCTTCAATAAACATGGAGGTGCATATATCTTTTTGAATTAGTGTTTTAGTTTTTGTGGGGTAAATACCCAGTACTGGAATTAGTGGATCATATGGCAATTCTAGCTTTAATTTTTTGAAGAACCTCTATATTGTTTTACACAGTGCCTGCATCAATGCAACAACCATGGGTGTACCTAAAAAGTACGATGCTAAGTGAAATAAGTCAGACAGAGAAAGACGAATACCATATGATTCACTCATATGCAGAATTTAAGAAACAAAACAAAGGAACAGTTTCATAATATATTTTGAAATCTGGGATTGTGATACCTCCAGTTTTGTTTTTCTTTTTCAAGATTGCTTTGACTGTTCTGGGTCTTTTGTGCCTCTATACAAGTTACAGGTTTATTTGTCTTAGTTATATGAAAAATACTGTTGGCATTTTGATAGGGATTGCATTAAATCTCTAGATTGCTTGGGGTATTATGGACATTTTAACAATATTGGTTCTCCCAATCCATCTCTCCATTTGTTTATATCATATTTAATCTCTCTCTCTAGATGTGTTTCCATTGGCAAGGGAAACAAAAGCAAAATTAAACTATTAGGACTACGCAAAAATAAAAAGCTTTTGCACAGCAAAGGAAACCATCAACAAAGCAAAAAGACAACCCAATCAATCGGAGAAGATCTCTGTAGATGATATAACCAACAAGGGGTTAATATCAAAAATATATAAAGAACTTATACACTCAACATCAAAAATAAAAAAGGAGAAAAGAAATAATCTAACTAAATATGGGCAGAAGACATGAACTGACATTTCCTCAAAGAAGACATACAAATGGCCAACAGGCACATGAAAATATTTTCAACGTCACTCATCACCAGGGAAATTCAAATCAAATCTGCAATGAGATATCACCTCACACCTGTCGAAACGGCTATAATCAACAACACAAGAAACAACCAGTGTTGGTGAGGATGTGGAGAATGGGGAACCTTCTTGCACTGCTGGTGGGAATGCAAACTGGTGCAGCCACTCTGGAAAACAGTATGGAGGTTCCTCAAAAAATTAAAAAAAAATAAATTACCATATGATCCGGTAATTTTACTACTGTATTTAGTCCCCCCCAAATGAAAACACTAATTTGAAAAGATGTATACCCTATGTTTATTGCAGCCTTACTTATAATAGCAAAGATATGGAAGCAACCCAAGCATCCATCCATAAATGAATGGATAAAGAAGATGTGGTATAGATATATAAGGGAATATTACTCAGCCTTAAAAAGAGAATGAGATATTAACACTGAGATTTTGATAGGTACTGCATTGAATCTGTAGATTGCTTTAGGTAGTGTGGACATTTTAAAGCTATTAAGTCTTTAGTAAATACCATGTTAATATTTCACTTTAATTTTTTCACTATAGGATGCAAGTAGATGTGTTTTATCAAGTGAGAAGATTGCTAGAGAATTACATATAAATACTGCTTTAGCTGTATCATCTAAGTTTTGATATTCAGAGTTTTCAGTATCATTTAGTTTTACCTGCTTGGGTTTTCAGTATTACTTCTTCTTTGACCTGTGAGTTACTCATGAGGATGTGTCTTAAACTTCCAGATATTTAAGATTTTTTTCAGTTTTATTTTTTTATTAACATCTATTAAATTACATTTATGTCTTGGTTCCGTAGTCATAAATTAATTGACCAGATATGTGTAGGTTTATTTCTGGGCTCTCTATTCTGTTCCATTCATTTCCGTGTCTGTTTTTAGGGCAATATCATACTGTTTTCATTACTAACACATTGTAATATGGTTTGGAATCAGGAAATGTAATGCCTCCAGCCTTGTTATTCTTTCTCAAGATTGCTATGGCTCTTCAAAGTCTTTTGTTGTCTCCATACAAATTTAAGAATTATTTTTCTCTCTGTGGAAAATGCCACTTGAATTTTATTAGGGATTGCATTGAATCTGTAGATGGCTTTGGGTAGTATGGACACTTCAACAATATTTATTCTTCCAATCTATAAACACAGACTATTTTTCCATTTATCTGTTTTCTTCCATTTATATCATCAATATCTTGTAATTTTTCAGTGTATGAGTCTTTCACCTCCTTGCTTAAATTTATTACTAGGCATTTTATTCTTTTGATGCAATTTTAAATGGGATTGTTTTCTTAATTGCTCTTCTGATAGTCTGATAGAATATACAAACACAGCTGATTTTTGTTTATTGATTTTGTGTCCTGCAACTTTACTAAATTTATTAGTTTCAACAGATTTTTGGTGGAGTCTTTAGGTTTTCTACATACAAAATCATGCCATCTACAAATAATAACAGTTTTACTTCTTTTTTTCCCAATTTGGATGACTTTTATTTATTTTTCTTGTCTAATTGCTCTGGCTAGGAATTCCAATACAATGTTTAATAAAAGTGGTGAGAGTGGGCATCTTTGTTTTCATAAAGGAAAAGCTTTCAGTTTTTCACCCCTGGGTATGATATTAGCTGTGGGCTTGTCATATATGGACTTTAGTATGTTGAGGTACTATATCCAGTTTGCTGAGAATTTTTATCATGAATCAATGTTGAATTTTGTCAAATGCTTTTTTTTACATCTGTTGAGATGATCATTTTATCTTCACCCTTGTTGTGTTCATGTTATGTATCACATTGATTGATATGCAGATATTGAACCATCCTTGCATCTCCAGAATGAATCCTACTTGACTATGATGCATGATCCTTTGAATGTAGTTTTGAATTTGGTTTGCTAATACTTTCTTGAGGATTTTTGCATCTATGTTCATCAGGAATAATGGCCTATAATTTTATTTTCTTCTTGTCTTCTTGTCTGGTTTTGATATCAATGTAATTCTGAACTTGTAAAATGAGTTTGGAAGTATTACCTCTTCTATTTTTGGAAGAGTTTGAGAAGGATTGGTATTAGTACTTTAAATTTTTGGCAAAAGTCACTAAAAAGAATTCTTTTTTTTCCTCAGTAAGTATGGCTGAATCTTGGTCTAGAGAGGAGTTCTGTTCCAAAACGGTATCATAGGAGGCTTCTGAACTCACCTCCTCCCATGGATGCATTGACTCTACAGCTATACATGGAACAATTCTCTCTGAAATAAAATCTAGAAACTAGCTGAGTGACTTCTACACATCAGGTGAATGAGAAAATACCCACACTGAAATGGGAAGGAAAGGCTGAAACGCACTCTCACCATATGTTCCCACCCCTGCAACAGCAACATAGATTGGGAAAGAACTGACAATTCTGATTCTCCATGAGAAGCAAAAGGTTTGTACTCAACATGTAGCACTCTAACTTTTAAGAATTCCACATAAGGGATAGTTGGAAGTCTACATCCCTACACAGGCCTTACAAGAGATGTTAAAGGGACTTCTTCAAGCTAAAATGAAAGGATGTTAATTAGTAACAGGAAAAAAATGAAAGTATAAATCTTACTGATAATATAAATACGTTAGTTAATTCTAGAATACCCTGATGGTGACGGTGGTAGGTAAATTACATATAAATTTAGTTTGAAGGTTAAAAGACAAAAGTATTTAAAATAACTATGACTACAATAAATTCTTAATAGATACACAAGGTAGAAATGTAAATTTTGACATCAACAATATAAAATGTAGGTAGAGGAGAATAAAAATGAAAGCTATAGCATGCATTCAAAGTTAACTTGTTATCAGCTTAAAATATACTCTTATAAGTATAAGATGTCAAATGTAAGCCTTGTTATAGCCACAAAACAAAAACCTGTAGCAGACACACAAAAGAGAAAGAGACAGGAATCTAACTATACCACAACAGAAAAATATCATTCACACAGGAAGAGATAAAGAAGAAAGGAACAAAGGAATTGCAAAGTAGCCAGGAAACAATATCACCTATAGCTATAAATAATAACTCCAAATGTAAATGTTCTAAACTCTCAAGTAAAAATACACAGCGTGTCTGAATGAATAAAAAGAATATGACATAACTATATGCTGCCTACACAAGACTCACTTCAGTTTTAAGGGCACACACGGACTGAAAGTGAAGGGATGGAAAAATTAGTCTGTGCAAATGGAAACTGAAAGAAAACAGTGGACCTCTACTTATTTCAGAAAAAAAAAATAGACTTTAAGCCAAAGACTGTAATAAGATAAAGGTCATTATCTAATAATAAAAAGATCAATCCAGTAAGAGGATATAACATTTAAAAATATGCATGCAATATACGAGCTCCTAGATACATAAAGCAAGTACTAACAGATCTGAAAGAATAAATAGTCAGCAATACAATAATAGTGGGGATTTCACTTTCAATAGATTGTCCAGACAGAAAGCCAGAATTGTCCAAGCCAATAAGGAAACACTGGACTTAAACTACGTGTCAGACCTGATGGACTTAGACATTTATAGAACATTCTATCCAACAGCAGCAGAATAAATTCTTTTCAAGTGAATATGAAACATTCTCCAGGATAGACCACATGTTAGGACATAAAACACATCTTAATAAACTTAAGAAGATTGAAATAACAGGCACCTATTCTGACCATAGTGGTTTGAAACTAGAAAATAATTACAAGAAGAAATTAATTACATGAAAGGATAATTCACACACATGGAAATAAAACAACACACTACTGGATGACCTATGGATCAAAAAAGAAATCAAAAGATAAAAAGAAATATATATATTGAGACAAATGAAAATGGAAATACAACATATAAAAACATATGGGATGCAGCAAATGCAGTTCTAAAAGGGAATTTTATAACAATAAACACCTATATTAAGAAATAAGAAATGTCTCAAATAAACAATTCTACTGTATATCTCAAAGAACTAGAAAAAGTTCAAAGTAAATCCAAAGTTAATAGAAAGTTGTCTTATATTATTGCTTTCCAGATAAATTATGATGTCTTGTTTGATTTTCCTCTTTGACTCAATTTTTGATTCCTTTTAATCAATATTTTTAATTTTATTGTATATGACCCAAGAACCTGGTAAAAAATATTATTTTTAATTTTAATTTATAGCCAAACCACGATATATTTTGGAAACATTCTATGAACAAACAAAATAAACCCAATATGTTTTTATTCAAGGGATCTAAGGTTTTGGTAAAAATATTGAAGAATTTTGTTGACTGGTCTCTTATTATATTTGTCTTTGCTTACATTTTGACTTCTAGATCTGTCCCATTCTTTAAGAATTCTCTCCTAACATTTCTAGCAGCCTTTATTTTATTTATTTAAATCCATTTTTAGTGTGTACACATTTATGACAGTTATGTGATATGTATAAATTTACCTGTTTTCATTGCTTAATTAAATCTTTATCCTGTTCAAAAAATTTCTCGTTGAATTTGACCTTGTCAGCTATTAACAATCCTTCTGCTTTTTTATGCACTTAGCTGCCATCAAATTGCTCATAACATTATCTTCAACAGTTCTTTATCATTTTAATTATGTTTCTTGTACCTTAGTGTATAGTTGGATTTTATTTTATTCAAACCTTACATTTTCTCTCTTTTGATAGAGAATTCAGGGCATTCACATTTTGTGTGATGACTTTACATCCTTCTCAATATTATTAATAACACATTAGAATAATCTATGGTAATTAAAAGTGAATGATCTATTTCTATAAGCAGCAGAATATATTAACATCACAAATATAATAATGAACAAAGGAAGGCAGATATAAAAGATTACCTAGTATGTAATTCCATTTATATAAATTCAAAGCGGACAAAATTAATCTTTAGCATTAGAAGTTAAGACAATTATTACCATTGGAGATATAAAGGAGTATTAGAGGGTTTCTGGATTGAGTATTACTGTTTCTTTTTGCTAGGTAGTGGGTTACACAGGTGTGTTCACACTTTCAAAATTCATTGAGTTGTATACTTTGGTCTTATTCAGCATTCTCTAAAAATGTTATACTTAAAAATGTTTATTAAATTTTTCTGATCTATGAGCATAATCATGTTGTCTGCAAATTGTAAGTTTAATTCTTTTCTAAGTTCTGTTTCACTGGGCCTTTAATTTACATTTTTATTGAGTTTTTATGTCCATGTGCTTGTAGCTCAACACAATGTTAAGGAGTGAGACAAAGGCTATTGTGTCATTGACTTGTTTGCAGTTTTAGAGGAAATACTTTTAACAGTTTATTATTTAAGTGTGATATTAGCTGTAA
Source organism: Lynx canadensis (assembly GCF_007474595.2). Taxonomy (NCBI): domain Eukaryota; kingdom Metazoa; phylum Chordata; class Mammalia; order Carnivora; family Felidae; genus Lynx; species Lynx canadensis. The sequence goes on along the minus strand of NC_044310.1, from coordinate 219,666,440 downwards.
GTTTTTAGAAGATGTCCTTTATGATGGTAAGGAAGTTTCCTTCTATTCCTGGTTTGCTAAAAGTGTGCAAAAATAGGATGTTGAATTTCATCAAATGCTTGTATTATATGTATATTCTTCTTCATTTCGTTCATGAGTTAGGTTACATCAATTAGTCTTTAAGTATTTAATAAACCTTGTATTTCTGAAATGTATGAATTAGTTGTAATGAATGCTATCTATCACTATCTATCTACAATTAGCCTTTTGTTTGAAAGGTTTTTGTTTGTTTGGGAAAACTTTCCATCTACATTTATTATGGAAGAGGGTCTGTAATTCTGTAATGTCCTCATCAGATTCAGGAATCAAGGTTTTGTTGCCCTTACAAAATGAGTTCATCAGTGTTCCTTCTATTTATTTTTTCTGAAAAGACATGACCATGCTTCTTTCTTATATACTTGGAAAAAATCACTGACAGAACTTCCTGTGTCTAAATATTTCCATGTTGAAAGTTTGTAATTTCAGAATCCATGTCTTTAATCTATATGTAATTATCATTCAGCTTTTAAATTTCATTTTACGTTGGCTTTGGTAAAGTTGCATTGCTATAGGAATATTCATCCTATGCATCTAAATTTTCATTTGGCTTAATGTTGTTCATGATATCCCTTGTCATCTTTTTAATATTTGTGGGCTCTGCGTAACTTCTCCTCTCATTCCCATTTTTGGTTATTGATGGCTTTCTCTCTTGTCTTCATCCATCTTGCTATGTTTATATCACTTTCATTAGCCTTTATAAAGAACACATTTTTAACTTTATTGGCTTCAACACTGAGTATTTATTTCCTAATTAATTTTTTTGCTCTTATAGTTATATATTCCTTTCTACTTTATTTGGGTCAAATGTAATCTGCCAATTTCTTGGAATGGCTTCCATTGTTTCCATTGATAACACACTTACCTGTTTATGAAGATAAGACTTTTTTTCTGTGGATTCCTTTCAATTTTTCATAATGTCAACTGTGACATACCTAACTACAATCTACAATGTGTGTGTGTGTGTGTGTGTGTGTGTGTGTGTGTTTAAATAAATATCCTATTTGATGTTTCATAATTTTTGGAAAACTCATCTATTATTTATTCTAATATTGGTCCCTGCTCATTCCTTCACTTCTTCATTTGAGGACTTCAATCATATGTATGTTCAGGCTTATTGCCATATCCTCTGTGTCTCTTATTACTTTTCCAGTATTTGTGCTTTTGTCTTTTCATGCTTATAAGTATGGATATTTTCTTTTGATCTATATTCCAGTTTACTAATTCTCTCTCCAGCTATATCTAACCTGTTGTTAATCCTATCCATTGTATTCTTGATAGCAGTTATTTTATTTTTAAATTTATTGTTTTTAATTCCTTGAACATACTTATTTTAAAGTCCATGTCTGAGATCTCTTGTGGATCTACTTCTAATGCCTACTTTTTAGTTTTGTTTTATCTTGTTTTTCTGAGTGGCTGGTTACTTTTGATTACATGCTGGATAATAAATATTTTTAAATGCAGGGGTAATTTGAGGCTCTGGATGATGTCAACTCTCCTCTAAGAGGATTTTCTTTTGCTTGTACTCAGAAGCCAGACAAACAAACCCTGACCACATTAATTCAATTAGACTCTAAGAAAATTTGGATCTGGAAGATGGTGTGAGACCTTGTGAAAGCTGGTCTATGTGAAGTTTACTGCTACTTCTAGGATGTTGCCATTCATACTCCCTCCTATTCATTGCCAATTTTTGCTCCCCCAGCCCCATGAGTCTGCCAGTCACATCTTAGCATCTCAGCATCAACCTTAGTAGTTGACAACTTCCTCAAGGGAGAAGCCCTGACAAATTTTAATCTCACCTGTCTTGGCTTCATCTGCATTCCAATTTTGGTCTCCAATTTCTTCTTGCACTAGTTGGTGTCTAGTGTTTCCAGAAAATTTTTAAATATTTTTAAAATATTTCATATTTCAACAAGAGGGTGTATCTGAAATACTTTTCTGCCATTGCCAGAACAGAATTCCTGTTGTATCATTTTCCATTCTTTTCGTTTTGAACCTCCAGTGTCATTTTGTTTTAGATTGTGTCTTATGTATAAAGCATCAAAAAAAAAGTAGTGTGTTTTCCTTACCATTCTGAGAGCCATTTTCTCTGAAAAGGTTAACTTATTACATTTATCTTTGTTGTAATTTTTGATATATTTAAACTTAAAACTCATGTATTTTCTTATATTATGTGCTGGCCATTTTTTTTTTTTTACCTTTTTTCTTACTAGTTTCTGTACAAATTACTGATATTTTTTCTTCCACTTTTACTCTCAGTATTTGGAAATTGCACGTTTATTTCTATTCTTTTAGTATCTACTCTTACATTTTTAATACACCTGCTAAAGTTATATTTTGTATTAGTGTCTAGAGGGAATCAGAATTTCCTTCCTCAAGGAACAAAGAGCATTAGTATAGTCTTTCTCATAACACATCTCTCTAAATTAACATCATTTAGCATTTTAGAACTAGATTCTACTTTAAAAATAAACATTGTGTTACATCCTGTATCAACAGTCATGAGGCTTAAAAATACATTTTACATTTTTATTTTTCACCATGACTTCTTTTATCGCTTTTCTCTTTCTTTGAACCATTTATTTTGTGGGAGCACATCACATACACCTATCTCATTGTTTCCTTGATAAACAGGATATACCAGAATCTTTTCTACTGGGGTCTGTGTCTACTTATACATGGCCATTCCTGTGTAGCTCTATTACCCACAAAATAGCACTTTTAACATGTGGACAAATTCCCTGATAATGCACCCTGTGAAGATTAAGGAGAGACTGGTTGGTCTAGATTGGTTCAGAAGTAGCTCTCAACTTAATCACCGATGAATGCACTGAAGTCATTTTCTGCTACTTGCATCTAAATCTGCTTGATTTCATACCAACCATTTCTATCTCCATAGCAGTCTTCTCCTGCATATCTGGAGGTTTTGATTCACACTGTATTGTATTGGTTACTCCACAGATCTTTTCCTTTTAAAAAAAAAATTCTTTTTAATGTTTATTCTTGAGAGAGACAGACAGAGCATGAGCAGGGGAGGGGCAGAGAGAGAGGGGGAGACACAGAATCTGAAGCAGGCTCCAGGCTTCAAGCTATCAGCACAGAGCCTGATGAGGGGCTTGAACTCATGAACCACTGTGGGAGATGCAGGAGAGAAGCATCAAAGGAAAAGACTTCAAAAGGGAAGAGCTGGAGAAGGTGCAAGGCCTTAGGACATGTTTACACAGCTGAACATGGCTGCGGCTCATAAGGAATGCCTAGAGCCATTAACATTGTCCAGGGCCGGATCCTTCTTCACACCTGACCCTTCCTAGTGTTATAGAAACCAATTAACTCAAAATTCAACCTTGAAAAGCTAAACCATTAGATTGATTAACACACTTGCTTAGCTGACTTTATGCGCATAGTCTTTAGCAATTATCCTAATAAAAAGAAGTTTCATTCTGGAGTCGGAGTCTCATTCCGACTCGAGTATGAGGACCTTCACTTAACTGTATTTTGTTTGTGGACTCATCTTTTGCAACTCTGGCCATACTCCCTGCGACAAACCACAAGATCATGACCTGAGCCAAAGTCGAATGCTTAACAGACTGAACCACCCCAGGTGCCCAAATCTTTTCCTTTTTTAAGTAATTCTTTAAAATGCCTGATCAATGATGACATTATTTCTGATTTTCAGGATTATTGTAGAGTGATAACATTTCTTATTCAGCCATCTTGATCCAATACAGCTTTAATTTGTATAACAATGTAATAATTGACACCATATGTCAGCCAAGTATTTGAATTTTTATTATGAATTTTCATTAACTTTCAAGTTAATTAATCGTATTCTATAAAGAAAGGGTCCAAAAAGATTCAAAGGAAAGAAAAGGGATTTTAAAATTTCTGAACACATGAGACTGGCATATCATTTGAATATATTTATATTTGAATATATATTAAATATGTCTTTGAATATATTTTGAATATATTCAATAGTCAAATGATATGCTAGTACTCGTGTGTTTAGATACCATATTAAAATACATACTACAAAAATAATGTTAACTGACCTATTCCTATACTATGCTGTGCAGTTAAAATGCATCCGTGTGCTTATTTAAATACATTCTAACAACACTGTGCATCAAATATTAATGGTGCCTAGCAATATTTAGTGTCCTTCTAGAGAGCCTACTGCTAGTGATTGAACTGGGAGTCCAGCCCAGGTTTTCTGAACACACATCCAGCACCAATTCCATACAAACCTGCCCTTTTCCATTTGCCCTCTATGTAACCCTATTTAGGGTTTAGCCATCACCTTGGGCTATTTACTGATAATACCAGGATTTATTTTTCTCTTAATCCTGAAGCTACATACTCCTCTGGGCTCTGCCTTAAAACAAACAAACTCTACTGCTAACAATCTTACAACTCTTGCCTCATTAAAGAGTTTCTAATGAGCTAATTAAACAGGAATGTAGTTTGGCAAGGAAAGGCCCCCAGACAATGTGAATTCTGAGGCAGGGAGAGTAGGGATTTAACCCTCTGGAGAGCCCAGCCTAATAACCTAGGATCCTAATGAGCCTGGTGTGGCTTCCAACTAGCTCCCAGGAAGCCCATCTGATCAAACTGCATATCATAATGAATATGGTCTCCTGACCCCAGCCTCTAGTGAGCCAGCTTGGCAAGCTGCATCTTCCAAGGTATTTGCCAAATCAACACGTCCAAAGTTAAGTCTCACAATCCATCTGTCCTGCTGAGCAACCCGTCCTCACACAAAGGCTTCTTACCTGTCAAAACTCTCAAAACACTGGGTTTTAAATAGTTCAGTATCTCATGGATCCAGAGTGGAAGAACGTGGAACTACCCAAAATCTCATTTGGTCAAACCCCATCCTTTCATGAAGGAAGGATATGAGACCTGGACAATATGGGATCTGACTTGCTGTAGAAATTCAGAAAGCAAGCAGAAGAAGGTGCAAAAGTAACAAAGAATACTAAATAGGCATGAAAAAGAGTAATAAATAGGCATTTTTTCAGCCAGATGTTAACATTTATTTTAAAAGTAATGGTCTCTTACATGTTTTGCCTTGACGAACAGCCATTTTCTGTTAGCTGCCTGTTTGCATAGCTACCCACCCATAACAGACTGAAAATACCAGATATTAGCTTTCTTAGTGTCTCACAGCTAGTCTAGTTGTGACCAACAACACATTAAGGGAAACATCTAGAAAATACTCATGAACAAAAGAAGGGGGACATATACTCTTTGAAGAAGACTGATAATGTCTTTCAACATCCAATTCCTTTTGTTATATTGTAGTAGAATCCTTATTATCCTCAGAATATCGCTCAGAATAAAGACAGTAATTTTCATCCTCTCTTGCAATGTGTGTGGCCATATAACCAAGTCCTGATAAATGTAATACAGCAACAATTTTATTAAAGAAAAATTACTGAACCTTGATAAGAATAGCAAAGGCTATGTCATATTGACCTGGGCTTCTCCCAATCTCCCCTTTCTGGCCACCATGGGTTGGTAGCCTTGAAAGGCAGCCTTGCAGATACCAGAAGGGGAAGAGTGATTTTACAGGTTGTCAAAAAACCTTGTCCCTAGAGCAGTGTCACTGTTTCCCCCAATCTGCCATCTCCTGGAAAAGCCACATTCACGTGGTAGCTGTTTGATCTGACCTAGAGCCCAGTTCTACCCCCAGAGAATCATTGGCATCACCAGCAATGAAGCAGATGCCAGATGCTTCAGTACCAGCATTGCTGGGATAAAGAAGTGCTCAGTCAAAATCTAAAAGGAAGACCTGGGGAATAAGAGGTCTAGCGGGGGGAGGGGTTTGAAAAGCTCACACATATCACTGGGGTCCTATAAGGCTGTATTCATCATATGGCCGTGTGCATGCCCAAGGACGATTAGAGGGCCCCGGTCACTTGTCAGTGGTCTTGAGGTTCTGCACAAGCAGGAAGTGAAGGCTAAGACAGATGAGATGTGTCAGTTGCCTGAGCTTTGAAGGAGTGCCTCAACACAGACAGATCTTAGCACAGGTTGGAAGATTTACTGGCTGAAGACATTTAAGAAAACCTGAGCAATCATTGACTATTAAGTGAGTCTGAGCAAGTATTGCATTGTTATATTATCCAAATTGTTAATTTATCAATGAAAAATTATGAAACACCCAAAGAAAGAGGAAAGTATGGCCACAATAACAAATAAGGCAGTCAATTGAAACTGTCCTTAATGGGAACTAGATGGTTGGCTTACTAGACAAACATTCATGTTTTTGTAAATATATTTACATTATTTTGTAAATATATTTACATATAATTACATACAAAAAACATTCAGTTTTTGCAAATATATTCAAAGAACAGAAGGAAATCATATTTAAAGAATTCAATTAAATTATGACAACTGTTTTATCAAATAGAAAATACCAATAGAGGAAAATATTATATATATTTATTTATAATTTTAATGTATATTTAATATATAATATATAATTTTAATATATTTTAATATATATTTAAATATATAATATATGTTTATACTTTATATATATAAATTATATATTTTTCAAATAGAAATTCTAAGATAGAAAGTATAATAACTGTAATGAAACTTCACTAGAGGAGCTTAACCGTAGGAGAAAGAATCAACTGGAAGAAGAAAAACTCCGTGAACTTGAAGATAAGTCAATAGAGGTCATTCAGTCTGAGGAACAGAAAAAGAATGACTAAAAATGAGCAGAGCTTCAGAGACCTGTGGGACATTATCAAGCATACCATCATACACATAGTAGAATCCCAGGAGGAGAAAAGACAGAGAATGGAGCTGAGAAAAGATTTGAAAAAATAATGGTGGAAAATTTCCCAAACTGGATGAGATTAATCTGTACATACTGGAAGCTCAATGAATTCCAGTACATAAATCTGAAGATATCCCCATCTAAAAACATCATAGTCAAAGGGTCGGAAGTCAAAGACGAAAAGAAAACATTGAAAGAAGGAAGATTAAAAATAACTTATCACATAAAATGAATCCTCGATCAGATTAACGGCTGACACCAGGGGCACCTGGGTGGCTCAGTTGGTTAAGCATCTGAATCTTGATTTCAGCTCAGGTCATGGTCTCGTGGTTCCTGAGTTCAAGCCTTGCATTGGGCTCTGTGCTGACAGGACAGAGCCTGCTTTGGATCCTGTTTCCCTCTCTGGGGCACCTGGGTGGTTCAGTCGGTTAAGAGTCTGACTTTGGCTGAGGTTATGATCTCGAGGTTCCGAGTTTAAGCCCTGTGTGGGGCTCTGTGCTGACAGTTCAGAGCCTTGAGCCTGCTTCGGATTCTCTATCTCCCTCTCTCTGCCCCTCCCCTTCTCATGCTCTGTCTCTCTCTCTCTCTCTCAAAAATAAACACTAAAAAAATTGTTATAAAAAAACCTGACATCAGAAAATGTGGAAGTCAGAAATTAGTGGGATGACATCATCAAACTGCTGAAAGAAAGGCTCATTGACCAAGAATCAATATAGAGCGATCAATAAGGATACTTTGAATATTCTTCAAAAATGAAGAATAAGACATTTCCAGATTGAAAAAAATAATGTCACTGGCCTCTACGAGAAATACTAAAAAGTGTCTTTCTGGTTGAAAAGAAAGAACACTAGATGGTAATTGAAATCATGAAGAAATAAAGAGTACTAGTAAAGGTAATTACGTAAGTAAATGTAAGGACAATATAAATGTATGGTAACGCTTTTTTTCTCTTAATTTAAAATATAACTGCATAAAACAGTAATTATAAAACTGTTGATTGGCTTATAACATACAAAAATGTAATTTGTGTGACAGTAGTAGGGAACTATAGGAAGGGAACTATATTGTAATAAAGGTTCTATATGCTATTGAAATTAAATCAGTATTTACCCAAATTGTGTTATTCTAACTTGAGATGTTAATCTAAATTACCTTGGGAGCCACTAAGAAAATTACTCTGAAAACATACTAAAGAGAAGGAACTAAAAGGGTACACTAGAAAATATTTATAAACATAAAGGAAAAAAATAATGGAGTGATAGAGGAGCCAAAAAACCAAACAACAAAAAACAAAAGACATACAGAAAACCAATGTCCCAGAGCACCTGGGTGGCTCAGTTGGTTAAGCATCCAACTTTTGATTTCAGCTCAGGTCATGATCCCATGGTTCAGGCCGGTGTTGGACTCTGTGCTAAAAGTGTGAAGCCTGCTTGGGATTTTTTTCTCTCCCTCTCTCTCTGCCCCGCCCCGCCATGTTATCTACCCCCCCCCAAAATAAATAAATAAACATTAAAAAAAGAAAAAAAGAAAATTAATGGCCCAATGGTAAGTATAAATTCTACCATATTGGTAATTACACTAAATGTAATAGATCAAACAAAAAGCAAAGATTAGTAGGATGGGATTTTAAAACACAGGATCTAATGAATGTACTGTCTATATAAGACACACTTTACATTCAAAGACACAAATGGATTAAAAATTTAAAAATGGAAAAAAGATGAAACATACAAACAGAAAACAAAGGAGAGCTGGATTAGCTATACTAATATCAAACAAAAAAGACTTTAAAATGAACATTCTTACTACATATAAAGAAGATTCTATACTAATAGATGGGTTAATTCAACAATAAGATACAGCAATTATAAATATAAACATACCTAAGAATTGAGCCCCCAAACACATGAAACTAAGAATGATAGAATTGTAGGAGACATAGCTCAACAATAATAGTTGGAGATTTTAATATTCTCAATAATTGATAGGACAAATGGACAAACAATTAAGCAAAGATAGAAAAGACTTGAACAACACTATCAACCAACTTGACCTAACAGACATTTATAAAACACTCCACCTAATCACAGAGTGCATATTCTTTTCAAGCCCACATGGAACATTCTTCAGGATACACCAATGCTAAGCCATAAAAAAAGTCTTAGTAAATGTAAAAGAATTGAGATCATACAAAATACATTCTCTGACCATATTAGAAGTAAATTAGAAATGAATAACAGAATAAAAATTGGGAAACCCACAAGTATATGGAAATTAACAACATAGTTATAAATGGTCCATGTGTCAAAAGAGAATTTGTTGCAAGATAAATTAGAAAGCATTTTGAACTCAGTGAAAATGAAAACACAGCTTATCAAAATTTATTGGATGCAGCTAAAAAAGTACTTATAGGTAAATTTATAGCTTTAAATGCCTGTCTTAGAAAAGAAGAAAGATCTCAGATAAAAAGTCCTAAACTTCTACTTTAAAAATCTGGGGGAGAAAAAAGAAAGCAAATTTAGCCAAAGGTAAACAGGAGGAAGGAAATAATAAAGATTAGAGTGGAAATTGGTGGACTACACAGCAGAACAATGACAGAGAAAATCAATTAAACCAAAAGCTGGCTCTTGGAAAAGATCAATGAAATCGTAAGACCTTTAGCTAGACTAACAAACAAACAAGATGAGAGGGGATACATAGTTCCTAAAAAGTGGGAGTGAGATGGGGTCAATTAGCATGGGCCCTTCAGAAATCACAAGGATTATAAGGAAGTACCATAAACAACTTGACGCGAAAAATTTGAAAGCTTCAATAAAATGGACAATTTCCCAGAAAGTCACAAATTACCAAGTGGACGCAAGGAAAAAGATGTAAAATCTGGATAGACCTACTACAAGTAAATAAGTTAAATTAGTAACTTTACTTTTTGCCACACACACAAAAGGCCCAGGCCTAACTACCTTAGCTGGTCAATTTTGTCGAACGTTTAGAGAAAAAATAATGCCAATTCTCCAAAGCCCCAGGAATATGCCCATGCTCACATGACCAACTGATTATTGAAAAGGGGGCAAAAGCAATTCAGTGGAGTGAAGATAGCCTTTCAACAAGTGGAGCTGGAGCCTTCGGACATCCAGAGAGAAAAGCAAACAGATCAGCAAAACAGCTCCACCTAAATTTCCCACCTTATATAAAAATGACCACAAATGGATCATGAGCCTAAATGGAAAACTTAGAGCTATAAACCCTGTGTATTATTTCTTACAGCGACATGCCAACCCACAGTTATCTCAAGGTAAAAACGTAATTGGAAACACTCCTCAGTGGGCTTGAGGACAAAACAAAACCTAGGTGCCAAACATCTCATAGGATAAAAAAATTCTACAGCTGTTCACGTCCTTGGCATAACTCTGTAAGGAAAAGGAATCCATTGCAGGGTTGCGTTGGGGGAGGAGCACACAGGCACGCTTTCCCTGAACTTTTAGTCCTCTCATCTCGCTGGCATGGGAAAATGGAACCTGGTCCCACTAAAGTGGAGTTGCAGCCATCTGGAAACTTGTAGTCAGGGGTCTTCACCTGCTGCAGGGGCCAGATGGCAATGGGCGAGGGGTGGGCAGAGAATGAGGTGAGAGACATCGGTCCTGCAAAGGGATGTACATGTGTGGGGCAGTGGGGAGTTGCTCAGAGGAACCCATCAAGAGGCACTCATGGCCCTTGGCCACAGAAGCTCAGAGTGTGCAGCTCAACTTGAACTCTGCAGATTCTTTTGTGTTGCAGCTAGGAAAGGCCGAGGGTGGGGCAGGGAAACCAAGAGAAACCCCTCCAAGTCATTGCTGACATTCCCAGAATGGACCACAGCACTCTGCCCTGAAGAGCACCTTGGCACATTAAATATCCTTCGCTGGAGGATTTTTTAATTTTTTTAAATTTTTATTTAAATTTTACTTAGTTAACATACAGTGCAATGTTGGTTTCAGGAGTAGAATTCAGTGATCCATCACTTACATACAACACCCAGTGCTCATCACAAGTGCTCTCCTTAGTACTAATCACCCATCTAGCCCATCCCCCACTCTCCTCCATCAACCCTCAGTTTGTTCTCTATCCTTAAGAGTCCCTGATGGCTTGGGGAGCCTGAGTGGCCTCGGTGGCATCTGTCTTCAGCTCAGGTCATGATTTCGCGGTTCACAGGTTTGAGCTCCATAACAGGCTCTCTGCTGTCAGCGTGGAACCTGTTTTGGATCCTCTGTCCTCCTCTCTCTCTGCCCCTCTCTTGCTTGCATGCACGTTCTCTCTCTCTCTCTCTCTCTCTCTCTCTCTGTCTCTCTCTCTCTCTTTCTCTCTCTCTCAAAACTAAATCAACATTAAAATAAGAGTCTCTTATAGTTTGCTTCCCTCTCTCATTCTCCCGCCTCCCATGTGCTCATCTGTTTTGTTTCTTAAATTCCACATTTGAGTGAAATCACAAGTATTTCGCTTTCTTTGATGACTTATTTCACTTAGCAGGATACATTCTAGCCCCATCCCTGTCATTGCAAATGGCAAGATTTCATTCTTTTTGATAGCTGAATAATAATTTGATGGCTGAGGGGCGCCTGGGTGGCTCAGTCGGTTGAGCGTCTGACTTCAGCTCAGGTCACGATCTCACGGACCGTGAGTTCGAGCCCCGCATCGGGCTCTGGGCTGATGGCTCAGAGCCTGGAGCCTGCTTCCAGTTCTGTGTCTCCCTCTCTCTCTGCCCCTCCCCCGTTCATGCTCTGTCTCTCTCTGTCTCAAAAATAAATAAACGTTAAAAAAATTTTTTTAAAAAAAATAATAATTTGATGGCTGAATATCCATTCATCAGTCGACGGACGTTCCATAGCTTGGCTATTGTTGATAAGGTTGCTACAAATGTTGGGGTGCAGTACCCCTTCAAATGTGTATTTTTGTATCCTTTGGGTAAATACCTAGTTATGCAATTGCTGGATCATAGGGTAGTTCTAGTTTTTAATTTTCTGAGGAACCTCCATACTGTTCTCCAGAGTGGCTGCACCAGTTTGCATTCCCACCAACAATGCAAGAGGGTTCCCCTTTCTCCTCATCCTCACCAACACCTATTTCTTGTAATTTTAGCCATTCTGACAGGTGTCAGATGGTAGGTATCTCAATGTGGTTTTGATTTGTATTTCCCTGACAATGAGTGATGTTGAGCATCTTTTCATGTGCCTGTTAGCCATCTGGATGTCTTCTTTCAAAAAGTGTCTATTCATGTCTTCTGCTCATTTCCTAACTGGGTTATTTTTTGGGGGGTGTTGAGTTTGTTAAGTTCTTTATAGATTTTGGATACTAACCCTCTATCTGATATGTCACTTGCAAATATTTTCTCCCATTCCATAGGCTACCTTTTAGTGTTGCTGATTGTTACCTTCACTGTGCAGAAGCTTTTTATCTTTATGAGGTCCCAATAGTTCATTTTTGCTTTTATTTCCCTTCTCTCTGGTGACATGCCTACTAAGAAGTCTCTATGGCAAAGGTCAAAGAGGTTGCTGCCCATGTTCTTCTCCAAGATTCTGATGGTTTCTTATCTCACATTTCGGTCTTTCATCCATTTTGAAGTTATTTTTATGTATGGTGCAAGAAAGTGGTACAGTTTCATTCTACTGCACGTTGCTGTCCAGTTTCCCCAACATCATTTGTTGAAGAGACTCTTTTTTTCCATTCTTTCCTGCTTTGTCAAAGATTAGTTGACCATATAGTTGTGGGTCCATTTCTGGGTTTTCTATTCTGTTCCATTGATCTATGTGCCTGAGTTTGTGGTAGTACCATACTGACTCGAGGACTATAGCTTTGTAGTATAGCTTGAAATCCAGAATCATGATGCGTCTAGTTTTGTTTTCCTTTTTCAGAATTACTTTGGCTATTTGGGGTCTTTTGTGGTTCCATGCAAATTTTAGGATTGTTTGTTCTAGCTCTGTGAAAAATGTTGGTGGTATTTTGATAGGAATTGCATTAAATGTGTAGATTGCTTTGGGTACCATAGACATTTTAATAATATTTGTTCTCCCAATCCATGAACATGGAATGCTTTTCCATTTGCTTATGTCCTCTTCAATTTCTTTCATAAGTGTTCAATAGTTTTCAGAGTACAGATCTTTTGCCTCTGATTTATTTCTAGGTATCTCACTGCTTTTGATGCAATTACAAATGGGATCGATTTTTTAATTTCTTTTTCTGCTGCTGCATTATTGGTGTATAGAAATGCAACAGATTTCTGCACATTGACTTTATATCTTGTGACTTTGCTGAATTCATGTACCAGTTCTGGCAATTTTTTGGTGGAGTCTTTTGGGTTTTCTACATAGAGTATCATGTCATCTGGAAATACTGAAAGTTTGGCTTCTGCCTTGCTGATTTGGATGCCTTTTATTTCTTTTTGTTATCTGATTGCTGAGGCTAAGCTGAAGGATTTTTTTTAATTTTTTTTAATGTTTATTCATTTTTTGATGGAGAGACAGAGTGGGAGTGGGGGAGGGGTGGGGAGAGAGGGAGACACAGAATCCGAAGCAGGCTCCAGGCTCCGAGCTGTCAGCACAGAGCCCAACGCGGGGCTCGAACTCACACCGTGAGATCGTGACCTGAGCCGAAGTCGGACGCTCAACCGACTGAGCCCCACAGGTGCCCCTGAAGGATTTGTTGTTTTAATGGCAAAGACAGGAAGGTCTCTGATAGCCCCTCCTCACCCTTCTCCCCTGAAACAGGTCAGAAGACATCCATGTGTGAGTTTCCCTCCCTGTAGCAGGAGGAGGGACGACATTCTTTTCACCAGAGGTGAGGAATCAGGGGCCAAGAAATCTGTACAAACAAACCTCGTTAAAAACACCCTTATCTTCCTACTTACTTTTTCACCATTTACATTTGCCCAAATCTCCACAAATTTCCCATTCCCTTTACTGTCTAAATGCATAAAAGCTGCAGGCTCTGGGCACTTGTTCGGGTCTTCTTTCTGTCGTGAAGGTTCCCATGTAAAAATTCTATAAAGTCTGTCTGCTTTTCTCCTGTTAATCTTTGTCAGTTCACCTTTCAGACCCAGCCAACGACCCTAACAGGTGGCAGTGAATGCCACTGAAGCTCTCTCTTGTGGCACAGAAAACAGGCATGTGACCGGAGAACAAAGAGAAAAGTCCTCCATAACCCGGAATCCTGGGTGCTATGGCATAAAGCGGGAGGAGACTTCCCACAGTTTCTAAAGAAGGCGCCGACTGCAGGCCCCCGAGATCTCGCCAACACACAGACCCTAGATGCCGCTACCACCCTTCAACCATTTAAAGCCCGTGGGGAAGTGGATCAAACTAAAGCTGCCACAGGACCCAGAGCTTGCCCAGTTGCAGCCAGACTGGCTCACACCCCACTTCGATACACCCCAGTGAAACTGCTGGAAAACAAAAACCAACAGCAGATCTGACAGCATCAGAGAGAAAAGACACATAACATAGTTGGAATGACGGCAAACGTTTATCTGGCTTCTTGTAAAAGACAGGTTCTAAAGACAGTGGAACAGCATCTTCAAGTTGTTGAAAGGAAAACACTGTCGGTGTAAAATTCTATATCCAGCAAAGCTATCTTTCAAAGTGAATGAGGAAATGAAGACATTCTCAGGCAGAGGGAAGCTGAGATAATTTGGGAGTCTGCAGACCTGCACTATGAGAAATTCTAAAAGAATATCTCCTGGCAGAAAGAAAATGAAATGATATAGAACCCTGAGTCTTCAGGGAAGGAATAAAGATGGCTGAAAGAGTAAGAGTGAGCATATGGGAAAGATAAAGCCGAGCCTTAGAAAATATAAGATAATGAGAGCAAGACGTTCAGGAGGGGAGTGAATGGGGTCAGACAGATGGAGTGTGCATACTGCTTATGTAATAGGGTGGGATTAATTGGAGATAGATATGCTATATTAAAGACACATGTTTCAATTTCTAGAATAATCCCTGAAGCTAACCATATTAGTTTCCTGTTGCTGCTGTAACAAATTAACACACCCTTAATGGCTTGAACCAATATAAAACTATTATCTTATGATTTTGGAAGTCAGACATCCAAAATCGGTCTGACGGGGATAAAATCAAGGAGTACAAATGCCGTGCTCCCTCTGGAGACTCCAGGAAAGAATCAATGCCTTGCCTTTTCCTGCTTCTGGAGGTCACTGGCATCTGTGGCTTATGCTTCATGGCTCCTGCTGGTGACACTCTGATCTATGCCTCTAATCAGTAATCTTCCTCTCCTTCTATCTTTTAGGCATCTAAGCATCCTAGTGATTATGTGGGACCCACGCAGATAATCCAGGATAATCTCCCTATCAAAAGAGATCCTTATCTTAATCAGATCTGCAAAGTCCCTTTGCAGTATAAGGTAATATTCACAGATCCTGGGAATTAGGATGTGGGCACAGTGGCGGGGGGGGGGGGCGCATCATGTGGAAAACATCACTGTTATTCTCTCTACGACACTAACCAAAGAAGTAGAGGTAAAATATCCATACGGACTTCAAAATGAAACACTAAAAAATGCACACTTTGCCCAAAAGAGAAGAAGAGAGAAACAGAGAAAGAAAGATGAAAGGGAATAGATAGAAAACATGATACTAATGTGGGACACTTAGAAAAGAACATGCACTTAGTTATATTAAGTGTAAATGGAGCAAATGCTTGAGATAAAGTACAGAAAGTTGCTTTTGTTTTTAAAACACACGTCTAATTTCTAAATCAATAACCTTTAAAAAGGAAGAATTGTTTTGAAAGTGCTGTTCACTCAGTTTTGCTGTGCTTGTCCAAGAGTTGCAAGATGCCTGTCTCCTTTGCTTAGTGGTTTCCTGAGCTCTGGCATATGGGGCCAGCATCTTTCTCCTCAAATAAATATCCACCGCAAAGACTGATGAGCATTTAATTAGCATTTTCCTTTTTGGAGAAGGAAGGGGGAACGTAGGCCAAGTAAAGTAAAAGCTCTCTCCAAACATCCCTGACTGTGAAATTCTCAGCCCAACACAGGTTGAACTGCCAACAATTTCCGTCCTGCCGTTAGCTTCCAAACTCAAAGACTCTGCAGCCAAACCTAATGTGACCTGCGTGGTTAGATTCGTATCACGTTGTTTTGAAAGGGAGCTGTTCCAGTAGGGCTCTCTCTTCTTCTAAGTCCCAGGAACCTAACATTTAAAGTTGATGGAAAGTAGTTTCCAAGGAAACTACCTGGACACTTTGCGGCACTCACCCATGCTCCTCAGTTTGGCATGCCTTTCCTTGTTGAAAACATGCACCCATGAGTGTGTGCTTTGAATGAATGCTGTCACCCTCTCACATGTTCAGGATCTTTCTCACCCTTGTTTTGTTGGGGGAAGGCACTGAGGAGAAGTTGGGACTATCAGAAGGCTTCCCCAGGATTCTGAAAAACAGCCTTAGACAGGGGCGTTTGGGTTGATCAGTCGGTTGAGCATCTGACTCTTGATTTTGGCTCAGGTTGTGACACTAGGGTCATGGGATAGAGCCCTGTGTAGGGCTCCATGCTGAGTATGGAGCCTGCTTGGGGTTCTCTCTCTCCCCCTCTCTGTGCCCTCTCCCCACTTGCTTCACTCTCTCCCAAAAAGAAAATTAAAAATAAACAAAACATCTTTAGACAGACCAGAAGAGTAACTCACAACTCCCCAGAGAGGTGAAATAAGAGATGTGGAGCATGGAATGTGTTGGCAGCTGTTTTCTGTTGTGTAGACAAAGACTCTGGCCAAAAAAGGTCATGGGCAGAGGAAAGCAAAGTCAGGAAATTGTGAGAACATCCCTGAGCCCTGGAACCCTTGAGACCAGCTGATCATCTGCTCTACCTGTTCTTCTATGAATGGTCCCATGAATTTCCATTCTTCAATGTCTTAGCTACAGTTGAGCTCCCAGCTTTTCGAGGTATAACCGCCCCCCACTCTCTCTTGGTTTTTTCCCTCATGGGACAGTCTTCTCCAAGCCACCACTGAATTTTCTCCAGCTAGCAGAGATGCTCCTCCAAGGAACACACAGTTATTCCAATTAGAGCTGATGGTCTCAAGCTGTAATTTGGTTTTTTTTTTTTCCCAATGTAATATAAACTTTCTAGCTTCTGAGCTTATAATCAACAATAATATTGCTTTCGTTTACAGCAGGACTTCTAGATGTGGCAAAAAATGTTACTTTTTTATTAAGGCAATTTTAAAAGGTAAAATAAATATATTTTCTATATATATGCATATATATTTTTATCTGTCTAAATATATATATATATATATTTATCTATCCGTCTATTTTACTGTATCAGTGACAGCTATTCTTGAAGATGTTTGGAATTGTAAGAATATTGTGCCAACAAATTTGACAATTCAGATGACAAGTCCACATACTTAAAGATTCACCTTATCAAATCTGACACAAGGCATAATAGAAAATCTCAGTAGTCCTATTTCAATTAAATAATAGAATTTGTAAACAAAAATCTTCTTACAAAGAAAATTCTATGGTTTCACAGAAATTGCTATCAAAACATAAAGAAGACATAAATAGAAAAGAAGACTGCAGACTAATCCCTCATTAACATACTCAGAGAAGTTTCTAAAAATATTAGACAAGAGACGCCCGGGTGGCTCAGTCAGTTGAGCGTCCAACTTTGGCTTGGGACATGATCTCACTGCTCATGAGTTCGAGCCCCGCATCAGGCTCTGTGTTGACAGCTCAGAGCCTGGAGCCTGCTTCACATTCTGCGTCTCCCTCTCTCTCTGCCCCTCGTCCACTCATGGTCTGTCTCTCTCTCTTTCTCAAAAATAAATAAACTTAAAAAAAAATCAAAAAAACTTATTAGATAAAATATCCGGAAATACAAAAAGTATCAAATCATGATCAAATAGGGTTTATTCCATGAATTCAGGATTACAGAACATTAAAAAATTCACTACTTTAATTCACCATATTAACAGAATAATAAGGGGAAAATGTATGGTCTTCTCAATAAATGCATAAAAATAAATCTTTGACCAAAAAAATCAACACCCACTCAGAGTTAATATCTCAGAAAGTAGGAATACTCACTTGAGCTGAAAAGGGCATCTTTAAACTTATAGCTAAGATTATACATGATGGCAAAAAATGAAATGTTTTCCCCTAAGACTGGGAATGAGGCAGGGATATCTGCTCTCACTGCTTTCATTTAACACTGTGCTAGAGGTTTTAGCAAGGTCAAGAAGACAAGGAATAGAAATAGAAGACACAGAAAATGAAGAAGAAATCATTAAAATTCTTATTCACAAATAGCATGAGTTTCTGTGTATACGAATATTCAGGAATCTACAATCCAGCTATTCAATTGAATAAGTGAACTTGGTTAGGCCACAAGATATACATATGCAAAATTAACCATTTTCCTATACACTAGCAACGAATAACAGGAAAAGAAAAAATTTGAAAGTCATTTAGAATACAATCATCAAAAATAAGGAGTACGTTTAGTAAAAGTACAAGATGTCTGCACTAGAAACTGTAAAACCTTGAGAAAGGAAATTAAGAAAGTCTTAAGTAAATAGAGCCATGTACCAGACCAATACCATTCAAACGTCAGTTCCTTTAAATGATCCCAGATGGAAACATCAAAATATAAAAATCGATGAAGAGTAACGGAAGTGTAAGTGGGTGGATAAATATTACTTACTTTGGGTTGTGTTAAATAAGAGTAACAGCATGTAGACATTAAGATTTATGCAGAATTTTGGAAAAGTTGGGAGAGACTAAATGAATTTAGACTTTTATTTTTTTTTATTTTTTTATTTTTATTTTTTTAAAAAAAATTTTTTTTTTCAACGTTTATTTATTTTTGGGACAGAGAGAGACAGAGCATGAACGGGGGAGGGGCAGAGAGAGAGGGAGACACAGAATCGGAAACAGGCTCCAGGCTCTGAGCCATCAGCCCAGAGCCCGACGCGGGGCTCGAACTCACGGACCGCGAGATCGTGACCTGGCTGAAGTCGGACGCCCAACCAACTGCGCCACCCAGGCGCCCCAAGACTTTTAAAGATGTGGTAGTTTTCATGAAGCTACGAAAAGAGAATAATGCACATTGGCTTGCATTGAATAAAGAAAAAATAGTAGTTAAGGAGCGTGTAATAATGTGGTAAAAGTAAAAATGAAAAACTGAAAATTTAATTCATTCAATGGCAAGTAGATAAAAGTAAACACAAACGGGGGTCAAATGAAAAACCGGCAATAGATGTCAAAGAAATGTTATCATTTACATTAAATGTGAGTGGACTAAACACTCTATTTAAAAGACTCAAATTATCAGATTGGCTAAATAAAAACCCTATATGCTTTTTACAAGAGATCTACCATAAACGTAAGGATACAGAAAAGATGAGAGCAAGAGTGAGGGGAAAATGTACATCATGTAAAGTTAAACGAAAGAAATCTTGTGTAGTTATACTAGTATCAGGTAAGTGTACTTTAAGCAATTCAATAAAAAAAAAGAGATTTTAAAATGATAAAGGCAGCTTTGTGTGGTGTGGAACCTGGGCAAGTTTACCCACAGCCCCTTCTGAAAGATTGGGGTCTTAGTAGTTTCGTGGTAGTGGTAGAAACTCAGTTTGAACGCAATATCCACCTGGGCCACTCAATATCATCCCTGTGGTACTGGAGAGTGGACAAGGGGAAACTGATGCAAGTAAAAAAATCATTCTGCCTGCTGTGTCGAGAGTAATGAAAGTCTTTGTCTGTGATCCAGGAGCCTCGTGTTTTCTGCCAGCCTCCATGAAACCACGGCGGACCTAACTGTTCGCTTATAAGCTGGTAAAACCTCAGGTCCTTCAGTTCTCGACACATAAGGAGTGCCAATAAGCACGTGAAAAGATGTTCAACATTATCAGTAATTAAAGAAATGCAAATTAAAACCACAATAAAATACCTCCCACAGTCACTAGAATGGCTAATATTTAAAAGAATGGTGTTACTGTTTTCGTGCCAATACCACACTGTCTTGATGATTACAGCTTTGCAATACAGCTTGAAGTCCGGAATTGTGATGCCTCCAGCTCCGGCGTTCTTTTTCAACACTGCTTTGGCCATTTGGGGTCGGTTCTGGTTCCATACAAATTTTGGGATTGTTTGTTCTAGGTCTGTGAAGAATGCTGATGTCATTTTGATAGGAGTTGCGTTGAATATGTAGGTTGCTTTGGGTAGTATCGACATTTTAACAATATTTGTTCTTCCGATCCAGGAGCATGGAAAGTTTTTCCATTTCTTTGTGTCTTCCCCAATTTCTTTCATGAGCTTTCTAAGGTTTTCAGCATACAGATCTTTTACCTCTTCGGTTAGGTTTATTATTAGATATCTTCTGGGTTTTGGTGCAATTGTAAATGGGATCAATTCTTTGAGATCCCTTTCTGCCGCTTCATTACTGATGTATAGAAATGCAACTGATTCTGGACATTGATTCTATTCCTGGGATTTTGCTGAACTGTTTGGATGCGGGAGGCTGCACATCCCATATCTGGGAGTATTGCTAACTTCTATGCATATCCAAAAGGAGACCATCCATTCTTGAAGAGGGGTCTGGACAACAGTAGGCTGTGTCTGAATTCCAAAAAAACAGTAGCTCAGTGGTTGCCCTTGGCCCTAATGATTCAGTCACACACGATTCTGGAAGGATCTGCGGCTCACACTCTCCCGAAGGAGCTCACGGCTAAAGCCCGTGAGTGCCGCCTAGCGGCAAACACTGGAACTTGGGACCAGAACGTTTCCAGATACCGCGATATGGTTGGTGTATGCCTTCTGAGAGACAATTACTAGGGTGATAGTGGCATTAGCTGAGAGCTAAGACTGAGGATACAAAACAAACTCGAAACCCGAAATACCCGTAATATCTTAGGTGGTGCCAGAGAAACACTGATAAGAAGAGCAGTGCCCAGAAGAGTTCCACGACGGAATGGAAATGGTTATTCCGGAGCACGTTGTCCGGGGAGCGTGAGGAGGGCCTCGCATTCAGGAGCAGGGAGCCTCTTCCTCTGTGGCTTTAGAGTCACCCGATGAGATTCCAGATCCTACGGCCACATGGCCAGCGTCCTGTGAGCGCCTCTTTATTGGCCGGCCATGAGCCGATTAGGTTTAGTTCAAGGTGGGCAGACAGCATCCTGTTTCAAAGTTCAGCCACCCTTTGACCAACTGATGGAAAAGCCCTGATTGAGGAAGGTGAGAACCAGTCTGCTCCGAAGGCTGCAGAACATGCCACTTTCTTTGCAGGGATGGAAGGACTGAACAAGAAAGATCCGTGTTTGGGTGTTTACTCTCTCAGGGGCTGTGTGGCCAGCAGACGGGTGATGGGGACACTGGGCTAATTAACTGTGCAGGGCGCAGTTCTACAGAAATCTCTACGGTGACCTGGGGGCCCATGAAAGTGGGGCATGTCGGCGCCCGTCACAAGAATCCCTCCAGGGTCGGAGGGCGATTGCAAACCAAATGGATATCCTGGTGTGTTCACTGGAGGGGCCAGTGGGGCCCATGGGACGAGTGGACATGGGGCCGCAGTAGCGCAGAGATGGGCTGACCGTCAACATATCCCTCTCACGCCCTCCGAGGCGCAAAATGCTGAGCAGAACTGACTGCAGATGGTTGTGGGGCAAGCAGACCACGATGGCCCACCACCCGTCGCCCCAGCACCCCGATGGCCTGCTGCCCGTCACTCCAGGAGCCTTCAGAGGGGCCCTGAGAGGAGTAGACGCTTAGTCGGACCAAGCTTTGCACACCGATGGTGGATGAAAATGCCCAAGATGGTGTAGAAGGACTGGAGGAAGATGCTGTACCCATTTGGGCCCCAGAGTACATTTCTTACAGCCCGTGGTGTCCACAAGGGACAGAGAGAGAACACATCACACGGACCTGTGTTTGCGCTCAGAGTGGTGGTTTGACAGGACTGGAGCAGGCAATGGTGGAGGATAAAGGACATTAGGGGTTGGCTCACACGCCTTTGTGAGTGTGGGCTCACGCTCAAAATGAGGGACGCCAAGAGAGGGTCTCCACTAGGTAGACCCCCCCCCCCACCTTTGCTGGGGAGTCACGGGGAGAGGGGTTGGGGAAGATGCATTTCTCAGCTTCCCTTTTCCCTACTGGGTGGTGGTCCGGGGGGCAGGGCTGGGTGACCGGAGGCATGAGAGGTAGGGACAGGAACTGGAAATGTGCTTGAACTTGTTATGCCAGAATTTGTAAGGGCTGATGGGGTGGGTTGGGCCTCCATCCCATCTGGAAACCTTGGAGCTGGTGGGGAAGGCAGCTGGGCCGACCCCTGGCTCCGCACCCGCGTGTCCCCACCCACGTGAGGGGAGACCCTTGCGGGACCACGGTCTTGCTACCAGCAATGTGGACTAGCTCAGAGGCCGAACCTACTGTCTCGGCCCAAGGTGGGAAAGTTTATGCATCAAGGGGATCCAGCCAGCCTTCGAGACAAGACATGGCAGGTGTCTTTACGGCTTCTGAGAAGGCAGACGTCTCTTAAACAGGATGTTACAAAGTGCCGCCTAAGGGAACAAATGAACCAACGAGACCGTTAACGGACCGTTAACTCCCTATTAGTGAGACCAACTCAGGTCACACGTCTACCCAAAACTGAATTTCCAAGGCAATGCCAGGAGCTGGTTTTCTTAATTCTGGGTTCCTGTGGGTCCGTCAGGGCAAAGGGATGTGATAACCACCCATGGCATAGAGGCTCGGATTGGTTAATACTTCTCCCAGGATGTAGGGATGGGCCACTTTGGTGTGAGCCCCACGGACCGGGTGGGGAAGGGGTGCACGCCCAGACAAGTCAGTGCCCAGGGTGGGGTTGCTTCTGTGCACCACAACGAATTAGTGAGAGGGTGAACAGGCAAGACACAGGCCGGGAGAACATACTTGTAATACGTACAAGCTCCAAAAAGACATCTGACGAAGTCAGTGAGGTAAGGAATTGCTACAGATTAGTGACAAAAGTACAGTGAACCCAGTTAAAACAAGGAAATGACTTGTATCCTCCTTGCGTCCCAAGGAGGACAGCTGATGGGCCCGCAAGTGTCTGAATGGGGCCCAGTTTTATCAGCGATTAGGGAAATGCGTACCGAAACCGTAAGATACGCAAGTGGACAGCAGGCACCTGCAAATGTGGGTTTCGTGCACACCGCGTTGCCGCATAGGATGCCAGCGGACGGGAGCACGGCCGCTTGCTTATCCGTTCACTCGTCGAAGGGCTCTGGGTCATCTCCAGCTTCCGGCGATTATGGACACGGCCGCCGTAAACCTTCGCGTCCCGGTTGCCGTGGGAACAGACCTGTCACTTTATAACATTGTAAGAAAGCGCTAAGCTGTCTTCCGGCCGGGCAGGACCGTCTCGCACCCAAGCTGCAGAGGGCGGGATCCCCTTGCCCGCGCACTCCCCGGCCCCGGGTGAGGCCCTGATTTTATTTTAGCCATTCTGACGGCGTGCAGGTGTGTCTGCGGGTCTGATCTGCATTTTCCTGACGCTCACGGCCAGTTTTCTCGTTCTTGTTTGTCATTCCTTTATCTTCCTTGATGAAGTGTCTACCCATATGCCTGCTTTGTGACTGGGCCATCCTTTTCTTCCTTCCTTCCTTTCTTCCTCTTTCTTTCTTTCTTTCTTTCTTTCTTTCTTTCTTTCTTTCTTTCTTTCTTTCTTTTTAATGTTTATTTAATATTTAGAGAGAAACGGGGGGGGGGGAGAGACAGAGGGAGAGGATCCCAAGCAGGCTCCACGCTATCCGCACAGAGCCCAACATGGGGCTCGAACCCACAAACTTCGAGATCATGACCTGAGCTGGAGTCCGATGCTCAATCCCTGAGCCCCCCCCAGGCACCCCATCCTTTGCCCTTTCTATTGGCTGCTCTCCTGAGAGGAGGGGAAATGTGGGTGAGCTGGAATATTTGTTTATAAGAAGACACACGCTGCCACTGCGTCCTCCCCTGTGCCTGAGCTCCCTGACTCTTAGGACCCCGGGCCCCCTCGACGGCTCCCGTGTCTTCCGCTGCCTTGGCAAATGTTTACAAGACAGACCTCTTTTGGCTTAGACTGGTCAGTGCTGTTGGGTTGGTTATATTTGTGGGAAAAGTTCTTGTCTTAGGCCAGTGCTTGAAGTTCTCTGTCCCCTTGTGAATAATAAGGTGAAGCAGTGTCTCCCAGAGTCCCTCTCCCTGGACCGGGCCATGGTCACTGCATCCAGAAGAGTCCTCTGTCCCCAAGCGGGACCTGAACCCCCCATCCCTGAAGGGAGGGGTGCCGGAGGCCCTGGTGGGGACAGTGCTGTGTGGCCAGAGACTGAGTGGACAGGGGAGGATGTTTGGTCCAGAGGCCTGGACCCTGGACAGCACGTGGGGGACGTTCGGACAGGCTCTGCCCCTCAGCCAGAGGCCGTCATCTGGGCCCAGGGGCCCGCGGACATGAGGTTCTGTGCTAATTGGCAGTGTGGGGCAGTCACGTCTCCGTGGCACGGTAATTGGACCCTAGGGTCCCCACATCTGTGCATCAGGGGGAAGGCAGCCAACAGCCCCTTCGCCCTGGCACCTCCTTTATACCGGCAGTCACTCGGGGGCTGGCCAGGTGTCGCCAGGGGCTGCACACTCAGGGTGTCAGGGAGCAGGGTGGCCAGTGACACCTGCAGCTGCCCCAGTAGGTCCCCCCGACACCCTTCCTGTCAGCGAGCTGGCCGTCTGGGTGGCCTCTGGACCTGGTCCCTCAAGGGCGGTGGCTGGAGGGAGGCGGAGCCCCTCACCGGCACCGGCCCCTGGCCCCTGAGCGGGTGGTGTGGGGACTTCGTCCCGCAGCGCCAGGGTGTGCCCGCGCCCGCCTCACACCCACTCTGTGTCTCCAGCGCCCCCATCTCCCTCTGAGCTCAGAAATCCGCCACCGAGGGCCACGTTCTGCTGTGTCCGCCGGCTGCTTTCCTGCCCCTCCCGCGGTGGTGCCCGCCTGCCCGCCCCAGGCCTGCCTGGTCAGCAGCCCCAAGTGGACGCCACACAGGTGATGCCAGCGCTCTGCCCTCCGGCGCCTCAGCCTGCCCTGCCTGTCCCCCTCTGTCCCCTTGGTCCTTGTAAGGAGCCCGTGGTCTGCCGAACGCGAGCATTTCAGAAGGGGCCACCTTTTCTGTGGCTGTCAACAAAGCCAGGTCCCAGCAAAGCCAGAGCCGGGGGACCTGGCCGGTGGGAGAGGCAGGGTGGCAGCTGGGGCTCCTTCAGAGCCCCGCCTCCCCCCTGCCTTTGCCCCCAGTCGGGGTGCTGATGGGCCCCAGCTTCAGGGGAGGACTGCCCTGCCCACCTGCCCTCCTGCCCCTCGCCTCCCCTGCTCAGTCTCCCCTGCACCGCCCCCACGTCCGCCTCTCAGTCATCAGACCTCCGCTTACCCCGTCTTTGACGAGGCCAGAAGTGCACACGTTCGCTTTAAAATTGGGAAACTTGGGAGCTGCGAGAAGTGCGAAAGAAACACCGAGACTCGCGTCTCTTAAACGCTCTGCCCGGCCAGGTGGGCTAAGGGTCAGGGGAGGTGACGCGGGACCGTTTCCCTGGCGCTGCCCCAGGCGTGCCGTGACCGGTGCACCTGAGCGGTGGCCTCGGGCGGGTCCAGCCCTAACCGGTAATGAGGGCTGAACACCCGTGCCAAGCTCGAATCCGGGACAAACTCCTAAACTAGCAGTTGGACAGAGCCCCCAACCCCACTCATCAGGTCGGGGGGTGACTCCGCAGGTCTGGGATTCGGGGAGGGACGTGGAGAGGGAGGGGGCACGTTCGCAGACTCGAAGACCCCAGACCTCTGTCTGCTCAGGAGTTACCTCGATGGTCAGCATTATCGTCCGTCTTGTCTGCCTTCGCGAACGCAGAAGGTTTAGACTGCTTTCTCTCCCGATTTATCCGGGCTGCCTTGAAGCGGTGATGACCACATAGTAGGCGGTCGGGACACAGGACGGGTGAATAAAGGGCGAGCCTCTTCCTCACGCCCTGCGCCTCTCCCTGAGTCCGGGCACCACAGGCTCCTCGGGAGGCCCGCACAGGCCGGTCCACAGATGCCTCAAATCCAACACATCCGAAACCACACTCCCCACCTTCCTCTCCTTCCGAGAATGTGCTTTTCCGTCTACACCAAAAGCCTAAGGAAGGCAGATGCCTGGAAGCCACCCTGGAATGCCCCACTTCTGGGGCATCTAGCGGCAGTGCTGGGGGCTCGAGGGACGAGGTGGGCTCCCTAGGAGGAGGTGGCGTCTGGACCAGGTCCTTCCCGGGGACGGGACAGCAGGGCACTTGGTCAGCGAGCTGCTCTGGGGGCCGGGCAGTGACTCCCCAGGGCGTGCCTGAGGGTGTGGCATTGATGGGAAGGACGCCGGATGGATGTGGCGGGACGGCGCTCCACGTGTGCCCTTCTCTGCCATGCGGACAACGGACCGGTCAGCGGCGGGAAAGACCGCATGAAGTTGGAGGCAGTGGCAGTAATTCAGGTTGGGGACACGGAGCCTGGACGGGGGCAGGGAGTGGAGGAAGCCCGCAGTGTGGAGACGAGAGAACGGGTTCTGGGAACATTCAGGATGCGCAGGGGGTAGGACTCGTGCCCGCTTAGCTGACGGCAGGGAAGGGGTCGAGCAGAAGCTCGGTTTCTGGCCTGGACAGCGGGGTAGACCGTGCTGCCATTTCCTGGGACAGAGAACCCAAGACGGATGTCAACGCCGTGGCCAGTGCAGGCGGCCTGTGGATGGCCGGACGCCCGGGTGGAGTCTGCAGACGGACAAGGGAGGACTGAGGGGCGCCAGTGACCCTTGAAGATGCGGGCTGGGTGTTTGCTCTGAGCGTGGACAGTGAGAACACAAGGCTGGGGCCACACTGCCGAGTGCGGAAGAAGCTGCAGGGAGTGAAACACGGAAACTAGCGACAGGTGGGTCCCTGGCATCTGCAGGACAGGCAGACCGAGGTGCATGGGGACAGAATCGAGGCGGCAGGTCGGTGGGGGGGGTGGGGGGGAGGCAGGAACCAGGCCGTGGCAGGAGGTGAGCACTTACGTAAAGGAGGAGACTTCTTTTTTCCTGTAAGACGCAAAGTCCCAGCAGAGCCAACAGAAAGCAGAGAAGGGGCCCAAGAGGAGGGTTAGAGGTGAGCGCCTGGGGAGCGCCGGGAGCGGGATCCGGTATCCTTGCCATCAATGCCACACCCCTGCATCAGTAGCCGGGGCGCCGACAGATGCCGCCCATGGAGGGAGGCAGGGGCTCCCGCGTGGGCCAGAGGGTCCTGCCCATTGTGGGCACACAGCGGTGCACAGCCACGTTGCCCCACATCTTCCAGAGTTCTGTGCTTTTACGGTCCGATTTTCCTACACGGCTCTTCCCATCTGTTCGTATTTTCAGACGATTTTAAGAATCATTTTGTCCTGTTTTAAGAAAAGTAAGATTTGGTGAGATTTCAGTGATAATTGAGTGAAATTTTGAAATCAACCTGTCCTGGGTTTTCTAGCCACCTTACGTGCAACAGTGACAGTTTTGTCTGTTCCTTTACCCCCTTTGCGGAGCGGGGGGTGACACGTTGTTTACCCTGTGGCGGTTTTCACGAGGACCCGGCTGCCTCCGTGACTCTCGTCTGTGGCTGCCGGGATGGGGTAGGCTGTTGGCTGAGACGGGGATTATTAATCACATTAAGTCAAATCACTTCTCTGGGGTGGACAAATGTATAAACGATGGAATAGGTTTCCATCAAAGCTTTTCAGCATCGGCTGGGCTGTGGCTGTGATCACTGGAATAGATTTGCTGCCCGTGATGCCCCCTTGCAGCCCGGAAACAAATCACGATCAGGGTGTGGCCTGTGCCTTTTTAATATATTCTTGGGCTCCGTTTGCCGGCGGTTCATTGGAATTTTGTAACTATACTAAACACAGAATTTAGATCGTGGACATCAGCTTTCCTTTTGTGCAGTGCTGGCCGGGTTTTCGTGGTATCAGGAAGCTTCGACTCCATACGACGGGTTGGGAAGCGCTTCCCCTGCCCCTGATGGTTTACAGAACGCGGCAAAGCCCAGCCCCCCACAGAACTGGAGATCCGGGCAGGGAAGGAGCATCTTCGAAACCACTCCGGCAACTCCCAAAGTTCTATTGTGATGACGGTGAGTTCTCTGTTCCAGGTCTCTCGCAAGGTCGCGTCTCTGCTCCGGACTCGGACCTTTACTGTCCCACAGCTGCTTTTCAGGAGCCGGGAAGCTGCGGGGGGGTGGGGGGGGGCACCACACGGTGGTCACACGGCAGGGACTTCAGAGCCACGGCTGATCAGCCTTGTGGAATCTCTGTCTGCGGGGGGTCCTTTCTCTCATCCTTAAAACGGTGCCTGTATTTCCCGTTTATTAGACTAGCTGCGGTTTGTCTGTCCCTGTCCGCCACCCCGAGGCTGCCTCCGGGCCAGTTCTCGCCTCGATGGCTCAGTTCTATGCTTCTTCCTGATTAAAATAGCTGCTGTTCCCCTTTCTTTCCTCTGCTTGTCCTCAGATTGGCTTAGTGCGTTTTCTGACTTTTTCAGGTGACCACGTATTTATTTTTTCCCTTCTTTCCGACTAAAAAGTGAAAGCACTTGGAAGCACAAAGTCGCCCACGCGCAGAGCCTGGCCGCGGTGGACACGCGCGGTGTAGTCGGCATTCTTTTCTGCACGGGCCGTGACTGCGGCTCTGATCTCCTCGCTGCCGTAGGAGTCCCCTAGCGGGGTGCCCCCTTCTTTTCCACGCGCTTGGGGTCGCATTTAGTCTGACGTTAACTAATCTCAATTTTTGTCCCTTCGCTTTTAAGAAATTGGGGAAACCATGATGTCTGCTTTGGAGACATCGTGAATTTTTCATGGTATTTCGGATTGTTTTTTCCACATTCTCTGTGGGCAGTTCCCTTTTTCCAAGGCACTGAACCAATAGCTCTCAAATCAGCCTGTAGGTCACGTTATTCTGACGTTCAATCCTCACTCCCTCTTGCCGTCTTGCCGTGCGGGTTCTGTCGAGGTGTCGGCGGCGTGTGCTGAGGCCTGCTGCCTCCCTCCTTCTGGCTACCTCACCGCTGACTCTGTGTTGATGTCATACCGTGCGCTACAAGGGCCGTAAATAGGACCGACCATTCGAGGTCCTGAATGTTACCTGACCAGGTATTAATTCTGAAATCCTGTCTCCTCCTTGTTTGTTTGACATGCCTGAGCTACGCCTGTAACTTCAACCTTCCTGGGTGTTTCATTCTGCAGAGCACACACGCTGATTCCTTTCTCATACACGGAGAGTCCTCTCCTTTTGCCAAATTTTATTACGTTTACGTTTATTGTCACGACTGATGCATTTCTTTTCCTGTCACTGTCACACTTTATTTGTGCGCTCTCTTGGTGTTGCCTTTACTTCTCATTATAAACTCCAAGAATGAGACACACCCGGGGCGCCTGGGTGGCTCAGTCGGTAGATCGTCCGACTTCGGCTCAGGCCATGATCTCACAGGTCGTGGGTTTGAGCCCCGCGTCGGGCTCTGTACTGACAGCTCGGGGCCTGGAGCCTGCTTCGGATTCTGTGTCTCCCTCTCTCTCTGCCCCTCCCCTGCTCATGCTCTGTCTCTCTCTCTCTCTCTCTCAAAAATAAATAAACATAAATAATGAGACACACTCATTTGGTGTCCTGCTCTGAAAAACAAGGCAAATAACACAGTTTTTCCCCATTATAATCATTGCCTCTCTTGGGTTTTCCCTGATGTGCGTCAACCCAGTTTCTGTCTCTTTTTTCCAAAGAACCGTGGTTATTATTCTGCTTTATATATCTTTTCGGTCCACGAGGACTGACATTCGCATTTGGTTCTGTAACTGTGTTGACCGCGGCTGCCGGGGGAAGTGCCGTGCTGTGTGTGTGTGTGTGTTGGCTCTCCTTCCCCGCCCGTCTCTGTGTGTGGAGAGCTGTGGCAGGGGTCGCCACGCGCAGGTGGACAGCTGTGACACGTGAGCTGCATGCGGAGGAGGGGTGGGTCAGCCCCACGTTCAGAACTGGCTTGTGTGGAGAACGCCTCGTGCGATGGTCTGGACACAGCATTCTCGCCCGCACCCTCTGTCCCTCTGCCGGGTCGACCGGCTGTCCCAGGCACGTGTTCGGGTTTTTCCATTGTTTTCTGGGCTCCAGTGACCTGGGGAAAAGTAAAGCTAACCCCGCCGATCTTCCATTTTATAAAAGTTATTTTATTCTGCCCAGATGCCTTTAGGATTCTTTTTCCTTGAATTTCCAAAACCGGTCTCTCCTGCGACCTGGGGTTGCCGGCACCCCGCCCTGTTACAACCTCCCGCGCCCCCAGCCAGCCGCCACACTCGTGTGAGTCCCGCTCGTTTGCAGCGGCAACGAGTCCCCCACGAGCCGTACTGCTCGCTCTGTCCGGCCCTCCTAGTCAGAGAACCGGGGTCACGTTCCCGTCGTCGCCGTGTCCTCTGCGCTGTATCGCTCCCACACGCTCTGCAGGTAAGTCGACTTCATCAGCGCTTTCTCCTCTTCTACGTGCAGGGGTCTGGCGACATACTCCAGACGCCAGGCGCGTGGCCTTCTGTCCTCCCCGACTTCTGCATCAGAGGGTTTCTCTATTTCTGCATTTTCGAAGAGAAGTCTCTGGGATTCGAGGACCAGGAGGAGAGGCGAGGGGAGCAGCTGTCTGGGGGGGTCCCCACCTCTCCCTCGGCACTTTTGGCCGAGCTGCATGGGCTGCCACTCCTATCCGTCCCGGGCTTCACGTCTCCGTCCACTCCCCTAAGGTTCGGGGACCCCCCTTCGGGTCCCACAACCGTGCTCGTGGCCGGGCCACTGGTGAGCGAGGGGGCAGCTCCTGCCTGGGGAAGTGAGGTCGGCAGAGACCAGGATGGCAGGCAGAGGCAAACAGAGGGAGTAGAGCCTTCATGCGGGGGGGGGGGGGGTGGGGGGGTGGGGTGATGGGCCCCACAGCAGGACCAGCCGGAGCTGAGGGCGGGCCGGGGGCACCCCGGACATCAGGAACGTGTGCGCGAGGCTGGGGGCTCTCTTTACACGGTGCCCCCTGGGCTCCATTATGGTTTATATTTGGGTTTAACCAGTATATGGACGGGAGAACTGTTTTATTATATTTCGTGAATTCAGCTCCTGTGCACGTTACTACCACCATTGATGAAGTGCTCACCGCGAGCCAGGCCCTGACCTGGTATTTCCTATGCATTTTTCTCTAAAGATCTGTTAACTTCGTGTTCGTTATTTAGATTCTTAATAATGGACCTACTTATTCGTGCCCTGACAGATGCCATTAATGTACGGTTGACCTTTGAACAACACAAGTTTGAATCGCATGGGTCCACTTATATGTGGATTTTTCCCCCCATAAATACACTACAGTTCTGTAAATGTACCTTCTCTTCCTAATGATTTTCTTAATAGCATCTTTTCTCCAGCTGACTCTGTCGTAAGAATACGGTATGTAATACATACAACATACAAAATACGTGTTCATCAACTGTTCGTGTTATTGGTAAGGCTCCCAGTCACCAGTGGTCCATCGTAGTTAGGTTTTCGGGGTGTCAGAAGTTCTAATGTGGATTTTCGACTGCACAGGCGTCAGCACCCCTCACCCCATGTTGTGCAAGGGTCAGCTGTATTTCCATGACGTGTCCGGGGTTTCTTCTCTGTGTTTTAATTACTCTATTATTTTGGGAGGACCGATGCTTTTGTTGTGATTCTGTGGTTTTTCCCTCAACCTCCTTGTTTTCGCCACGATGCTGTGCGATCCCGGATTTGAGGGTTTTGCCACGTTAGAGGCACACGACACCTTGTCTGATACGTTTTGCTCCCAGTGACCCGTTCAGTCTGTGGGTTTTCTGTATGGATGTAGAACTGTGGCTTAGGGAAATACCTACTTGCTGGATGTTTAATCCAGCCCGTAACACTTTCTTTTTAATTTTTTTTTTTCAACGTTTTTATTTTATTTTTGGGACAGACAGAGACAGAGCATGAACGGGGGAGGGGCAGAGAGAGAGGGAGACACAGAATCGGAAACAGGCTCCAGGCTCCGAGCCATCAGCCCAGAGCCCGACGCGGGGCTCGAACTCACAGACCGTGAGATCGTGACCTGGCTGAAGTCGGACGCTTAACCGACTGCGCCACCCAGGCGCCCCAACACTTTCTTTTTAAAGGAGAATTTGAGAATTCAAAAATAGGTAATAGATCACTCTTTGGAATAAATAATACATTTACAGGAAACAAAATGAAAAAAGCAGCAAAAGTCTACGCTGTGTCCCTCCACCTCTGTGTCCCAGCCACCTGCTTCCCCCCTCCTGGGGCAGCGGGCACACCAGTCCCCCGTGTGACCGTCACACACGCTCCGCTCACATATGTGCCCTTACTTACACCAGGGGAGGCGCATCGTACACGCTGCTAAGAATATCTAGAAAATGTAACTGTGTATCTCGGACTCACTCCATACCTATGGAGAGACGTGTCCCTTCTTGTCAGTGACCACACAGTGTTCCAGCACAGATGTGACAAAGAAATGTAGCCAGCATTTCTTCCTTAAAGGGCATCGTCTGCCTCTTCCTTCTGAAAAATATTTTTATTTTGTGATCTCGGTTCATGTAAACTATTAGGGTCTCGTGTCAGAAGGCAACTCCATCTTCGTTCTTGACAACTCCGGACTTCTGACCCAGGACCGGATGGCTTTGTTTGCTCTCTTGCTGCTCTCTGGGGGGAGGGGCTGCAGCCGTGGGGGCGGAGGACCCGGCTTGCGTCCTGGTTCTGCCTCGGTGTCGGGTAAGCCCGTGAGCATTTCGATTTGGCTCTGACTTCATCTGAACCTGGAGATGTCAGCCTTGTTTTCCTAGGGCCCTGGTGACGACGGCGGGACGTGTTTCATGTTACAATACTTGGTTCGTGATGAGGGTGATGAGGGTGATGTGGTCCTTTGTCCCATCAAGGCCGGCTCTGGGGACCAACACGGGGGATGGGGAGAGCCGTGCAAGGGCAGCCACTAGACTTTTCTGGAAGCAGACCGCATGTAGGAGCCCTGTTTTCACCGCCTCCGCCTCCTCCCATCACACCTGTCAGGTGCTGGGAAGATACAGGCCCTTGAGAAGATTCTAGATTCCTCTACCCTTGCTGCCCCGGCCACTTTCTGCCATCTGCTTTCTTCCTTCCAGAGTTGGGTGGAAGTCTTTCCCTTGCTGATATTCCCCTCCTGGTCTCTTTTGCTGTCTCGATGTTACGGGTTTTTATCTTTTTACTGCTTTGTCATACTTTTAGGGGTCTCGAGATGGCACAAAGATAGACATGTGACCGCTTTCCCTCTCAGCCTGGGAGATGCCTTCTGCTCCCTAAGACCCCCAGCCCCATGGGTGTGCCTGGGTCTGGGGTCTGGCTAACCTGGGGCACCTTATCCCACCATCCCATGAGCCCCGCTGGTGTCCCTTCCTCTTATAAAATCAACTCCGAAACCAGGCAGAAGGTTCGGTATCTACTGATTTAGGGAGAAGGTGCGAGATGACGAACGGCGGACCAGGCGACCGTGGCGCAACCCTGGCTGCAGAGAACCGTGGATCTCCTTACTGGGATTAGAGTCTTTGGAGAACTCCAGGTTGTAGGGAAACGACACCCCGTGGGACAGGGGGGACGACGTGGGCAGGCACTGCAGGGCCCCCTCCTTAGCGTGACCGGCCCCAAGGATGCCAGGAACCTCGTGACGGGAAAGGCTTCACGTGGGGACTGTTTCCGTTCCCCCAGCTGCTCGTGGAGCGCGGCATCCGCTCTTGGGGCTGACCCTCTCCTGCGGGGGGGGGGGGGGTGGGGAGCTCTGCCTTCTCCCCCGTGGCCCCGTGGCCCCTCACCCTGGAACGATGGCGTTTTGCAGGCCTGGGCTCCCGGCACACGGGAATGAGGGGACAGAACGGCAGCACGGTCAGCGCGTTCGTCCTGCTGGGCTTCCCCACGGCCCCTGGGCTGCAGCCTGTGCTGTTCCTCCTCTTCCTGCTCTCCTACCTCTTCGTCCTGGCGGAGAACCTGGCCGTCCTGCTCGCCGTCCGGAGCAGCTCCTCCCTGCACAGGCCCATGTACTACTTCCTGGGCGCCCTGTCCGCCCTGGAGATCTGCTACGTGTCTGCCATCGTCCCCAAGATGCTGGACGGTCTCCTCCTGCAGCGGAAGCGCATCTCCTTTGTCGGATGCATGACCCAGCTCTATTTCTTCAGCTCCTCGGTGTGCACCGAGTGCGTGCTCCTGGCCTCCATGGCCTACGACCGCCACGTGGCCATCTGCCACCCCCTGCGCTACCACGCCATCATGACCACGGGGCTCTGCGTCCGGCTGGTGGCCTTCTCCTTCGCGTGCGGCTTCTCCGTCTCCGTGATCAAGGTGTACTTTATCTCCAGCGCCACGTTCTGTGGCTCCAACGTCCTGAACCACTTCTTCTGTGACATCTCCCCCATCCTCAAACTGGCCTGCACAGACTTCTCGACCGCAGAGCTGGTGGACTTCGTCCTGGCCTTCGTCATCCTGGTGCTGCCGCTCGTGGCCACCGTGCTGTCGTACGGGCACATCGTCCTGGCCGTCCTGCGCATCCCCTCGGCCACTGGCCGCTGGAGGGCCTTCGCCACCTGTGCGTCCCACCTCACCGTGGTCACCGTCTTCTATACGGCCTTGCTTTTCATGTACGTCCGGCCCCAGGCCATTGACTCCCGGAGCTCCAACAAGCTCGTCTCTGCTGTGTACACGGTCCTCACCCCAATAATCAACCCCTTGATCTACTGCCTGAGGAACAAAGAATTTAAGGCTGCCTTGAAAAAGGTCTTGGGCTAGGTCGATTTTCACAGTAGGACAATCAGATGTCCTAAAGTCTCATGCATAGTGATAACAAAATGCTATCTCATGTCGCACTTTATGCTTTCGACAGTCAATTTGCAAGGGAAATTTAGCAAACTGCAGAACCGTGCCCAAATCATAAAGCTTCATCTGCTTTCGTTTTCACGAAAGGACAGCAGGCGGTTTGGTATTTTTGAGCTTTTCATGAACGCAGTCACGAAGATGCCGCTAGGTTCCTTTCATTCGCTAGGACGCTTGGGTGAATCCTTTGTGTTTTTGCATGTAGCAGTGACTCGTGCGGATCGCCTGTAATATCGCCTTGCATAAACGTATCACAACACACCTATGCATTGACTGCGTGGGCGGTGCTGTAGATGCTGTCTCTTACGGGCAGTGCCCCTGCGAGCATTCTGGGTCATTTCTTCTCATTAATATACATTCACTCTCCTGGGGTCATGCTGGGATCTCACTGTACTTCAGTCTGTAGTTCCCCAGTGACAAACGCAGCGTCCCCGTGAGGTTAGCGGTCGGCTGTCCTGGAGGTGCACCTGCCCAGGTGCCCCTCACCACGTCTTCCCCTAGCCGCGTATCTACTCGCTGCTGCTTTTCAGCATGCGGGCATTCTTCCACGTTCTGGGCACGTGCCTCCGTCGATGCATTTATTGCAAAAATGTCCTAGTTTCTGGGTTTCTGGGTTTGCCTTTTCCTTCTCTTACGGTGTCTTCCAATAAGGAAGACCTGCTTTATTTTCACGTCCAGTTTGTCCGTTTGCTCCCTTTACAGTCAAGTTACTTCCCACTTAAGAAATGCTTGCCCGTTCCAAGCCATAAAGATATTCCCCTATTTAATTCTAGGAGCTTTATCGTTTAAATTTTCATGTTTAGATTTACAACCCACCTGAAGTGGATTTTAATTTATGGTATGTGATACCGGCTAAAGTTCCTGCTTTTCTATCTGGATATCAAGTTGACTCAGCACCTGCCATTAAAAACATTTTTTTTTAATGTTTATTTATTTTTGAGAGAGACAGAGACAGAACGTGAGTGGGTTAGGGGCAGAGAGAGGGAGACACAGAATCCGAAGCAGGCTCCGGGCTCCGAGCTGTCAGCACTCAGAGCCTGACGCGGGGCTTAAATCACGAACCGTGAGGTCATGACCTGGGCCGAAGTTGGACGCTCAACCGCCTGAGCCACCCAGGTGTCCGGCACTTGCCATTTATTGAGAAGACCATGTCTTCCCCCCTGTACGGTCACCCTTTCCATAAACCAAATTATCTATCATCTATCATCTATCAATCATCTTTCTATCTATATATCTATTATACATCTATCATCTATCTATCTATATATCTATTATATATCTATCATCTATCTATCTATTATCTATCTATCATCTATCTTTCTATCAATCATCTATTATCTATCATCAATCTATCAGCTATCATCTATCATCTATCTATCTATTATCTATCAATCAACTATCATCTGTCATCTATCATCTATCTATCAATCATCTATTATCTATCTATCATCTATCTATCTATCTATCTATCATCTATCACCTATCTATCTATCATCTATCTATATATTATCTATTATATATCTATCATCTATCTATCTATTATCTATCTATCTATCATCTATCTATTATCTATTATCTATCATCTATCTATCATCTATTAATCTATGTATTAGCTATCTATCTATCTATTATCTATCACCTATCTATCTATCTATCATCTATCTATATATCTATTATATATTATCTATCATCTATCTTTCTATCAATCATCTATTAGCTATCTATCTATCATCTATCTATTGTCTATCTATCATCTATCATCTGTCATCTATTATCTATCATCTATGTATCTATTATCTATCTATCTATGTATCTATCTATCATCTATTATCTATCTATCATCTATCTTTCTATCAATTATCTATTATCTATCTATCTATCTATCATCTCTCTATATATCTATTATCTACTATATATCTATCTACCATCTATCATCTATCATCTATGTATCATCTATCTGTCTATCATCTATCTATCTATCTATCATCTATTATCTATCATCTATCTATCTATCGTCTATTTTCTATCTATCTATCAATCATCTATCTATTATCTATCATCTATCTTTCTATCATCTATCTATTATCTATTATCTCATCTATCTATCATCTATCATCTATCTATTATCTATCTATGTATCTATTATCTATCATCTATCTATTATCTATCATCTATCTTTCTATCAATCATCTATTAGCTATCTATTATCTATTATCTATCTATTGCCTATCATCTATCATCTATCTATTATCTATCATCTATCTATCTATGTATCTATTATTTATCATCTATCTATCTATCATCTATCATCTGTGTATCATCTGTCAATCATCTATCATCTATCTATCTATCTATCTATCTATCTATCTATCTATCTATCACCTGTCTATCCATTCATCCATTCACCCAGCCATCCATCTCCCTGTCTGTCCATCCTCCTCTCTTTTTGGACTCCTAATTCTGTTCCACTTGTCTGTGTGTCTATTCCTGCACTGGCCATGCAGTTGTAGTTACTATGGCTTTTTAAAATCTTGACGTCTGGTAGTAAGCCCAGCATCTCTGTTCTTGTTTTTCAAGATTGCCTTGGTTATCTTTAGCCCTTCCCAAATGGGTGGTGGGGGATACATATTTGAGAATCAGCTTGTCAATTTCAACAAAATAAAAATTTGTTGGATTTTTATTGGGATTATACTGAACCTATAGATTGATCTGGAGAGAACTGTCATCTTCAGAATTTTGAGACACTTAATCCAAGAGCAAGGCACACCCCTCTGTTCACTTACAACTTCTCAATACTGTTTGTCATTTTCAGTGTATTCATCTTTCACATCTTTCTGGGCATATTTGAGTTTTGGGTTTTTAAAACTAACACAAATGGGGGCACCTGGGTGGCTGAGTCGGTTAAGTGTCCGACTTCAGCTCAGGCCATTATCTCGTGGTCAGTGAGTTCGAGCCCCGGGTCGGGCTCTGGGCTGATGGCTTGGAGCCCGGAGCCTGCTTCCGATGTCTCCCTCTCTCTCTGCCCTTCCCCCGTTCATGCTCTGTCTCTGTCTCAAAAATAAATAAACGTTAAGAAAAAAAAAAAAAAACTAACACAAATGGTAACTTTAAAAATTTTTACTTTTTTAATTAAAAAAATTAATCTCTATTCCTTTGTTGCTGGCACCTAGAACACAATTTTTAGAACTTTCTTTAAAAAAATTTTTTTAATGTTTATTTATTTTTGAGAGACAGAGAGAGAGAGAGCACAAGTAGGGGAGGGGCAGAGAGAGAGGGAGACGCAGAATCCGAAGCAGGCTCCAGGCTCTGAGCAGTCGGCACAGAGCCTGACACGGGGCTTGAACTCATGAACCATGAGATCATGACCTGAGCCAAAGTCGGATGCTCAACCGACTGAGGCACCCAAGCACCCCCTTTTTTAAAAAATTGTTTTTAATGTTTTTATTTATTTTTGAGACAAAGAGAGACAGAGTATGAGCAGGGGAGGCACAGAGAGAGAGGGAGACACAGAATCCAAAACAGGCTCTGGGCTCCGAGCTGTCAGCACAGAGCCCGAGGCGGGACTCGAACTCACGAGCCGTGAGATCGTGACCCGAGCCAAAGTCAGACGCTTAACTGACTCAGCCACCCAGGCGCCCCTAGAACTTTCTTTTTGAAATAATTATAGATTTACAGGAGGTCACAAGGAGACATAGAGGGAGGCTCTCTGCATCCTTCGCTCAGGCTTCCCTGATGACACCATCTAGTGTGACGAGTTCAGCGTGAATAGCAGGGCACTGACTTCAGTGCAATCCACAGAAGGTATCTGGGTTCCCACCACTTCTACGTGCACTCATCTGTGTGTGTGTGTGTGTGTGTGCGTGCGCGTGTGTGCACACACACGTGTACCTCTGTAGTTTTATTGCCTGTGTCGCTTCGTGGACGGCCACCTTCTAGGATGTGGAATGTTTCCGTCACCACAGGGGGCACCCTCCATGCCCTGGCCTCTGGCAAGCGCTGATCTGTTCCATCTCTGTAACTGTGCCTTCAAGGATGTTATACAAACGGAATCACACCGTGCGTGATCTTTTGAGATCGGCTTTTCCCGTTCAGCCTGATTCCCCTGCGGTCCACCCACAGTCTGTTTTTATTGCCGACCAGTGCTCTGTAGCAGGGGTGCCCCAGCACGGAAGGACAAGCAGGGGGGCCCCAGCGGCTGGCTGCGTGCGAGGCACGAGGGTGCGGTAAACAGTCAAGCACAAGCACAAGTCTCTCTGTGAACCTGTTTTCACTTCTCTGCAGACCAAGGGCCGGGTTGGATCTCAGCCCGTTTTTAGCGCCAAAGGCACCTGCCGACTCTCCAGCAGAGCGGTCGCGCAGCTTCCCGTCCCGCCGGCGGCGACCGCGTGGCCAGGTTCTGCGTCTTCTCCAGCGTGGGGGTCACGGCCGTGTCTCGCTCCGCCCCTCCGGCGAGTGCGTGGCGGCGCCTCCTTGGGCTTTAATTTACCTTTTTCCGACGGCTAGCGATGCGGAACGTCTTCTCGCGTGCTTGGTGGCCATCGTGCGTCCTCTTCCGGGAAGTGTCTGTTCACATCTTTTCCCCGTTTTCTAGCTGGGCTGTTTCTGAATGTTCAGCTTTGAGAGTTCCTTACGGGTCCCGAACGCAAGGCCTTTGTCAGGCTGCGCGCCTCTTCTCCCCCTCTGCCGCTGCCCTTCCGTCCGCGTAGGGTCCCCGACGGAGCAAACCTTTTCGATTTTGCGGGGTTCCGTGAACCACCTTTCCCTTCCGTGCATCACGCTCTTGAGGTCAAGTCCAAGAAGTCCTTCCCTGGTCCTTGGTCCTGAAGGTAATTCTATCACTAGTGTCTATGACTTTGTAGGTGTACATTTACCTCCGTGATCATTTTGAGTTAATTTTCGCGTGTGGGGTGAGGGGCACATCCACGTTCAGTTTTTTGGGCCCACGGATGTCCGACTTCTGCAACACCGTTGTGTAAGAAGCCCCCCTTCCTTCGCTGAATTGCATTTGTACCCGTGTCAAGTATGGGTTGAGAATATTTGTGTTGGTTTATTTATGATCCTGTTTTGTTACGTTGATCTGTGTGTCTGTCCCTCCACGGAGACACAGGGTCTTGAGAAACGTAGCTAATTGGTAAATCCCTAACATTGCAGGGATGATTGGCTCCTCCCACTTTCTTCTTCTTTTTCGAAATGATTGAAGGGCCTGTACGTTTCCTTATGAATTTTATAATAAGCTTCTTCATGTGCACAAAAAAATCTTGATGGGATTTTGTTGGGAAGTGCATTAAACGTACAGATCATTTAGAGGAGAACCGACATTATCACTTTGCTGAGTCTTAAAGTCCGGGAACCGCAGCAAATCTCTCTGGCGATCGAGGTTTTCTCTGACTTCTTTCTCTGGCGGTCTGTTCCCAGCGTACGGATCCTGGACATGCTTTGCTAGAGTATCCCTAAGTGTTACACTTTTATTCTGGAGAAATTATTAGCGCTATTGCATTTTTAGGTTTCAGGTCCCACTTGTTAGTATATAGGAATATGCGGATTTTGTGCTCACCTTGCGACCTGCAACCTTGCAGACCTCATTTGTTACTTCTAGGGACATGTTTTGGTGTCTGGCTCTGGATCTTCTACATAGCCAGTCGTGCGATCTATGAATAAAGGCGGTCTGGTGTCTTCCTTTCCAATCGTATGCCTTTCATAGCCTTTTTATTCCTACCTTGCTGTACTGTTTAGGACTTCCAAGGCTCTGCTGAACGAATGGGGAGAGCAGGTATCTTCCCAGGAAGTGTGACGTCAGCCGTATGGTTTGTACATAGATGTTCTGGGGGCGCCTGGCGGGGCTCAGTCGGTTGAGCGTCCGACTTCGGCTCAGGTCATGATCTCCCGGTTCGTGGGTTCGAGCCCCGCGTCGGGCTCTGTGCCGACAGCTCGGAGCCTGGAGCCTGCTTCCGATTCTGTGTTTCCTCACTCTCTGCCCCTCCCCTGCTCACGCTGTGTCTCTCTCTGTCTCAAAAATAAACAGTAAAAAAAAAAATTTAAAAAACATCTATCAGTGTCATATTTTGTCAAATGCTTCTTCTACCGCAGATGTTTTGATCACTGGTTTTCCTTATCTGTTAAGGGGAATCGCAGTGATCGATTTTTGAATATCACATCAGCCTTCCAGCCTTTAAACAGATCCCATGGTGGTGTTGTCTTCACTATACACATTGCTGTACGGTATTCAATATGCTAACATTTGATGAGGATGTTTGTGTCTAAGATCATGAGAGATATTGGTCTAACTGGTTTTTTTCCCCCACTTTTTGTGTATGTGCTTTGTCTGGGTACCACAGACTGGGCTGGGGGGTGTTCCCTCTTCTATTTTCCGGAGGAGACTATATACAGTTAAATCTTTAAATGTTTGGCTGAATTCTCCAGTGAACGAGAGGGCCTGGCAATTTCCCTTTTTTGGGAGGTGGGGGAAATTTTTAATTTTTTTTAATGTTTATTTATTTTTGACAGAGAGAGACAGAGCATGAGCAGGGGAGAGGCACAGAGAGAGAGAGAGAGAGAGAGAGAGAGAGAGAGAGAAAGAGAATCCGAAGCAGGCTCCAGGCCCTGAGCTGTCAGCACAGAGCCCAAC
This sequence comes from Lynx canadensis, assembly GCF_007474595.2. NCBI lineage: Eukaryota > Metazoa > Chordata > Mammalia > Carnivora > Felidae > Lynx > Lynx canadensis. Next base: position 219,625,044 of record NC_044310.1, on the reverse strand, counting down.
GCGGGGCTTGAACTCATGGACCGTGAGATCACGATGTGAGCCAAAGTCAGACACTCAACCTCCTGAGTGCCTCCAGGCGCCCCCTAAATTACAAATTCAATTTGGATAATTTAGGTTAGCAAATCATTATTAGGGCTGATGTCTGGTTTTTTTTTTTTTTTCTTTCTTTCCTTTGCTCCTTTTTTCTTACCTTCTGGTTGGAAAGTTTTACATTCTTTAGAGAGCCATCTTGATTTAGATGTAATATAATAATAACAATTCAGCTTACTTCTGAGGTGATGTTTTGGGCAGTACGGTTCTGTATCGTGTGGTTTCCTTAGCGCTTGCTCTAGATATCACAGCAAGTGCTCGTGACTTAACCTGTCATATCACTGCTTTATCGCTTCTGGTGGGAGAGCGAAATGCTACTTTCACTGAAGTCCTTGCACCACCACCACCCCCCCAATTTCTAAATGTGCTTGTTTGAGTGTTTCCTCCACATACATTAAACACTGTACCAAATGATGTTACAATTTTTGCTTCAACCATCCAATGTGATCTGAGAAACTCCCAAGGTGAAGGATGGTCTATTATATGTACCCCCATTTCACCCATGCCATGGTCATCCCTTCTTTCCGAAGCCCCCAGCCTCCTCTTGTTACCATTTTCTGTTTGGAGGGCTCCTTTAGCCAGACTTTAGGGGTGGGGGCCTGCTGGAAACAGAGTCTCTCCGTTTTCCTTCACCCCAGAGTGTCTCTGTTTCCCCTTTTGCATCTGAAGCACAGCTTTGCTGGGTGCAGGAGTCCCGGCCCAGGGGCTCATTCTTCCTCTGCGTTGTTGGACAGTCCCTCCGATACCGCAGGTGAGTCCAGCATGGCTGGCAAAGGGGCAGTCAGGAGTCCACCAACAGGAAGTGATGGGGAGAGTAACAGAGGAACACTTCCCAGATGGTTTTATGAATCCAGTATTATCCTGATGCCATAACCTTGCAAACACGGTGCGGACTGAAAACTACAGACCATCTCTCTCATGAATATATGTGAAAAAAAACTCTGAAAATGTTTGCAAATAGGATTCAGCAATATACAAAAAGCATGACACATGACCGTGTGGGGTTTAGCTCAGGGATACAAGGCTGGTTCAACAGTCAAAAGCCAATCACTGAGATCCATCATATTAACAGGCAGGAGCAGAAGTCATGCTGTTATCAATAGATGCAGGAAAACTGCTTGACAACGTCTAGCATCCGTTCACGGGAACAGTTCTCAGGAAGCAAGGAACCCAGGGAGCCGCACCAGCTTCATAACCAGAAGTAACAAACCTCCTGGAGTTAGCGTTACACTTAACCCCAAGCTGAATGCTTTCCCCTGGGAATTCGAGGGGGCGGGCTCCCACCGCTGCTGTCCCACACAGAGCCCCAAGTGGCAGCCGGTGCAGCCAGGACAGGAAAAGAGGCCAACAGCATTCAGCCTGCAAAGAACGAAAATAAAGCTGTTCCCGTTTACGGATGACGTAATTGTCTACATAGGAAGTCCCAAGGCACCTACACGACATCTTCCGGAACGAGTGGTGTATTCGGCAAGGCCACAGGATACAAACTAAGTGTACAACAATCAGTTGTGTTCTTATGCTCTGGCAACAAACACAAGGGAACCAAAATTTAAAATTCCATTTAAAGGCACTCAACAGTTTTTAAATGCAGAACTTACATGCTGAAAAGTGTGGCGTGCTGGTGGAAGGAACCAGAGAGGATGCAAATAAATGGGGGCGTCTGCTGGGCACGGGTAGGAAGACTCGGCAAAGAGGCAAAATCTCCCCAAACTGCTATGCAGGTTTAACACAATTTCCATCAGAATAGCAGCAGGAGTTTCTGCACATACAGAGAGGATTGCCCTTAAATGTTCACAAAAAGGCAATGGAAGCACCAGCTAAAACAATTTCAAGGGAGAATGGACGCGGAGAAATTAGCCTGCCAACTTTGAGACTTAGTCTGGAGCCACGGTAGTCAACACTGTGTGGTGCTGGGGCGCCTGGGAGTTCAGTGGCTTAAGCATCTATTGATTTCAGCTCAGGTCATGACCTCACAATTCATGAGATCGAGCCCCTCGTCGGGCTCTGTGCTGACAGGACAGGGCAGCCTTCTTGGGATTCTCTCTCTGCCCTTTTCCCGCTCATGTGTGCACACACACTCTGTCTCTCCCTCTCTCTCAAAATAAATTAATTAAAAAAAAAAAAAAGATCGTGTGGTATTGCTGGGAGAGACGCACAAATGTTGGACTTTCTCGGAAGTTATTTTCCACATAGTGTGATTCCTTGTTTGTTCTTTTCTGTCAATGCCGACAGCATTCCACAGTGTGCACCTGTTATGGTCTGTTTAACTGGCCAGCATCTGGCTATTATAATAAAGCTGTGACCAACATCCATGTATGGGTTTTCGTGGGGACGCAAGTTTCCAGGGAAGCAGAAGTCAGAAGTGACACGAGAATAGTGATTGAATGTAGGTCAAGCCGTACCTGCAGCCAGGTACATGCACTAAATTTCTCCGTTACTGCGAGGTTTCCATCACTAGATTTATGATGCCAGTTAGTACTAACACATCAGGTATCATACAGTATCTCAAACGGAGACTTGAGAGATTATGATTTGGGGGAGAGCCTTTTCTAAGTGTACATGACATAAATGTGAATCTTACCAGTAAAGCCTCACAAGTTATGTGATCTCGGGATAGTGCAAGTATCTCCTATTGATCCAGAAACATCGCTTTTTCCTTATGAACCAATATTGAATCTTCCCTCATTTGGTTTCACTGTTGTAGTGATCGTACAATCGCTCAAACTGAAGCTGGACAGAATTATAACTTGCAGGGTATTTATAAATGGAGCTCATTTGGAAATGAATTTCCTGAGTGCACTGTTTCCTTTCCCGGTGTTTCAGGACAGGGAAGGACAGTATTGGTTGTAGCTGGCTATCAAGGTCCCATAACAGGGTGTTTACGAAGGGCTCACAACCAGGGACACTCAAAACATACTATTTGCGTACCAAGAGCTTAACTTACTCTAGTTACAAGATCTGTTTAAATAAATTTTGGTTTTAAAAAAGCAGTTATACGTAACATCCCTTACTTCAATATTCCTCACAAACGTCCGTGTTCAGAGCTGTGTCCAGTAGAATGTCTCTTGTCCTTCTGTCTCAGGGTCCAGTCCTGGAGGAGGTACCAGGGAGGAGACGAGAGGAGGCCAGGTCTGGAAAGCGCCTTGACACCCAGAACAGAGCCGGGGGGTGGGTGGGCGGGCGCTGGGAGGCCTGACCATGGTTCACCTGGCAGGGATGTGTGAAGAGCTTCAGGGCAGTGGTGTCTGATATTTAACTTAACCTGACTTTGTTTCCGACTGGACTGTGGTCTCTCTCCCTTTCTCCCTCTGCGTCAGTACAAGTTGTTCACACAAGAACTTTATCTTGGAAAATAACATAAAGCATGTGTCTTCATCTGGGGTCAGGCTGGGAAAGATCCCAGCGAATGGGAGTTCTGGAGGCAAGATGACAACGGGACAGATAACAAAGATGAGAAAAGCTGACAGAGAGAGGCCCCCTCACCGCCCAGAATTGCGACACCTTGGAAAGGGCAGTGGGCTCCCCAGAGTGATGGGACACCTTGGTGACTCCCTGGGGCTGGAGGACTTAGGGCTCCCTGGTCACACCTGCTTACTGGAGGTGCGTGTGCAATGTGTCAGGGGCTCTGCTTGGGGCCGGGGACACCGTGGAGGTAGGATGTGAACGCGGCGCCCGCTCTCAGAAAACGCAGGGTTTACAACAGTATTTCTCTCGGTGCCGGCCACTGACATCGGAATCCGCTTGTGAAACAGGTTTCAGGGCCTAAGGCAGACGCTCTGGCTTTGCGGAGTAGGACTCTGCACTGTGGATAAGCAGGATTCTCGCATCGGAGAAGCAACCATTGGCCGACCTTCGTGTTCACAACGGCATTCCCACTCGGGCATGCAATTCCACGACCGTTCCGAAAAGCCGAAGCCGAGAGGAGGTTAAACGATGTTGAGAACAAGCCCGAGAGATGGGAGATTCGGACACCTTTCCGAACGGCAGGCGGGAAAGACATCTCACGTGGAAGTCAACTCGTGCTAACCGGGGAGGCGAGCACCCGGACCCTCGAAAGGACTGCGGTGATGGAGCACCCACAGCGCGCGCGTGTTCCAGTGTCGTCCGAGGTGCCGCACGCCCTGCCAGACCCGGGGTCCCTCGGGGCCCGGCCTGGAGGACGAGGACGCCGGAAAGGGCCCTGGGGCGGCCAGGTCCCCCGCATCCCCTCTCCCTGCCCCGCCCCAGTCCCGGGCCACCTTCCCGGCCTCGGACTGGCTTCCGGCTCCGTGGGGGGGGGGGGAGGGGGGGGCGGGGGAGACCCAGGTGATCTGCAGGTCCGCCCGGGGCCGGCCTCGGGGCCGCGGGCGGGAGGGGGGAGTCCCGGGCGCAGCATCTGCCAGCGCCGGGGCGGCCTCGGGACCCCGGCGGAGTCCCGCCGACGCTCTCCAGCGTCTCTGTCGCAGCCGCAGGCCCAGGTCGGGCGGCCGGACCCTGCGAAGGCCGAGCGAGGCGCAGGCGCAGGGGGAGCCCAGCCGGGGCGGCCGTCCAGCGGGAGGAGCCCACACCCGTCGCCCTGCGCCTGCGCCTGCGCCTCGCGCCCGGACGCTCCTGACAGGCGTCGCGCGGGCACCCCGGCCGTGACGTCACGGCGGCGCGCCGGCCGCGGAAGAGGACCCCGCCGCGACCGCGTCCCCTCGGGTCCTTGAGCCGGTGCGGACCGCGGAGCCATGGCCTTGAGGCTGCTGAGAGGGCTCCCCGCGGCGGCGGCGGCGCGGGGCCTGGCGGCGGTCGTCCAGCGCGTGGTGAGCGGCAAGCGGCGGGCGGGGGGAGGTGCCGGCCTGTCCTCCGGCGCCGACTCCCTCACCTCCCCGCGCCTCGGGGCCGCGGCTGCCGGGGTCACTCGCGGGGGGACACCCGCGGCCCCCGGAGTATTCGGTCCTGAGTCGCGGGCAGGTTTGCTGGGGGCCGGGAGCTTCTCCAGGCCGTGTCACCTGAGCTCCAAGCACAAGGCTTGGAGGGGAGCGGAGGTGACTCGGCCGCCGGGCCGCCGTGGCCTGGGAGGCCAGCCTGCAGGTGCCCCGGTGCGGCCGGACGACGGGCGCACGAGCAGGTGCGGCCGAGCCTAGGAGAGCCCGGGGCCCGCGCTCCTCATCCACGAAGTAAGCGGCATCCACCGCTGCTCGGTGAAGCCCAGTTGGGGCCCAGCCCTTGCTGGGCGCCGCGGGGATGTGACTGTGGAGCAGAAAGCGAAGAGAAGGCGTTCGGTTAGATCTGAAGGGATTAGGACTTCCTATGGCTGAGAACAGTGGGATGACGTTGACGCAAAGAGAACCAAGGAAGCAAAAGAACCGAGGCCGGCAACCTTAGGGAACTTTCTTTTGTAACTGTGGTCGCAGAGTAGCGTCTTTGCTTGCTAAGGGCTGGAACTACATTGGTGTCAAATTGTAAAGGGACTTGCTTGACCTCCTTCCTAAAGATTTTGATGAGAGGATTTTAGATAGAACAGTGCAACTGTCTTATCAAAGTCATATACGTGTTTTTAGGCGATAACTCAGGCCGCCAAAGAAAAGTGGTTATCTTTTTAATATCTGGTGTCCTGGGAATTGTGATAGTGGAAGTGAGGGACCCAGAATAAAGGAGGTGATATTTTGCTATTTTGCTGCAGTACATGCACTAGACAGATTGCTCCCCCGCCTCCCCCCGCCCCATAACCGTTCACTTCCTGGTACTTTCTACAGCGGATATAGATGAACTTCAGTAAGTGGGAGAAAAATGAGTAAGATGAAAAGGGTACACACCTTGTTACTTGAATACGCAAAGGAATGGGAAATGTGTCATGAAAGATCAGTTATTCCATATGATTCTAGAGAGCAGTAAACGGGACTGAGGATGGGAAATTGTAGAGTACTACTGTAACTCTGTAAAAAAGCACTTCCTAAAGATTTTGAAGTTGGGGGCGCCTGGGTGGCTTGATCGGTTAAGCGTCCGATTCAGCTCAGGTCATGATCTCACCGTCCGTGAGTTCAAGCCCCGCGTCGGGTTCTGTGCTGACAGCTCAGAGCCTGGAGCCTGTTTCAGATTCTGTTCCCTCTCTCTCTGCCCCTCCCCTGTTCATGCTCTGTCTCTCTCTGTCTCAAAAATAAATAAACATTAAAAAAAAAAAAAAGATTTTGAAGTCGGGAAATGGCTGATTGCTTGACCAGACATTACCGTGCACCTGCTTGTGCCACATCGGTGCTATGTTCAAGTTGTGGACGCAAATGGAAACAGTTTGCGCATGGCTCATATGTAGCCTGGAGGAGGGGGTGATTAATGTCTAGGGTTCAAGGTACAATATGATCAACATCTCCTTATCATCTCCTCTGCTTTTGCCTGGTCCACTTGGCATAGGTGAGCCTGGCCCTGCTGGCTTGCAGCACTCTGGCCTCCGGACATTTGTGCGAACAGTTTCCTCTGCCTGAAAGACCCTCTTCCACATGTCCACTTGGCCAGTTCCCTCAGCACCTTCCAGTCTTTGCTCAAATGTTACTCTTTCTTCAGAGTCTCCGTAGCCACCTGTTGTAACACACAGCCCGGCCCATGTGCCATGCTGCCCTCCACAGCACTTCATACGCTGTTGACAGTTGAGTCCTGAACAACACAGGTCTGAACCGTGTGGGTCCGCTTATTTGCGATTTTTTTTTTTTATAAGTACAGTGTTGTGAATGTAGTTTCTTTTCCTTATGATTTTCTTGGTAATTTCTTTTCTAGCTTGCTTAATTTAAGAATACGGTGTATGATACATGTACAAAGTGTGTGTTCATCAACTTTTTGTGTTACCGGTAAGGCTTCTAGTCAACAGTAGGCTATTAATAGTCAAGTTTTTAGGGAGTCAGAAGTTGTACGTGGATTTTCAACTGCATGGGGGGGGGTGTCGGCACCACAAATTCCTGTACTATTCAAGGGTCAGCTGTAACTTCTTCTCTGTTTTGTTGTCCTGTGCAACCCTTTTGCTCATATCCACATCCCCAGTTGTCTAGAAAAAGCACACTGCATCGTGTGGGCTCCTAGTAAATACTTGTTGAATGAATAAGTGAACATTTTTTCATACAGTTTTTGGCTATTTTTAATACTTTGAAAATAAGCTGTGAGTTCCTATTCTTCCTTATTCTGTCACTATTCCTTATTGATGTATACAACTTTTATATACACTAAGGATTTTCTTAGTTGCTTGCCTTTTGATTGTGTTACTTTCTGTGAGCATGTGTTGTGTGCTGTGGAGAGTAGATCATGTGGCTTTTGAGCAGAGAACGGGTGTGTTGGAGACAGGAGACGAGATGTTGCTCTGTAGGTGAGAGATGTGAGGATGTCTGCACAGTCAGTGCAGTGGGGACAGAGGCAGGACATTTCACTCCTGAGAGGTTTAAGAGTTAAGTTCAATAGGATTTTGTGAGTGCCTGTAGGGTTGGAAGGAGGAGGAGGATAGCCAAGGTGATCCTGTGTTTGCTTGGTTTTGCTTGGTGGATAGCGGATAGGGAACTTGGGAAGGAAAGCAGATTTGGGGGTTAGGGTACGGATGTTAAATTTCAGTTTTAAGCCTGTTAGTTGTCAGATACCTTCAGGACTTCTGGATGGAGCTGTTTAAAGGCAGGTAACCAGGTCCAGAGCTCAGGACAGGAATCTGGACTAGAAAAATGCTCTGTTCCCTTACTCCTGTCTTCCCTTCGCCTCCTCCTCCCTGCCTTTCTTCCTTCCTTCCTTCCATCCATCCATCCATCCATCCGTCCAACTTATATTGAACATGGTAAGCATATTCTGTTTCAGGCCCTGTTCCAGGCCCTGAGGATTTAACAGTGAACAAAACCAACAACCCCCCTGTACTTATGAACTTAGGCTGGGGGGTGGGGCAGGGAGACCGGTAATTAAATAACTAGGTAATAAAAATGTAGATGTTGGCTTTTTTTCAAGTTTATTTATTTTGAGAGAGCGTGCATGAGCGGGGGGAGGGGCAGAGAGCTAAGGGAGAGAGAGAATCCCAAGCAGGCTCCACACTGTCCGTGCAGAGTTTTGAAACAGTTCCATCCCACAGACCACGAGATCATGACCTGAGTCGAAACCAAGAGCTGGATACTTAGCTTACTGAGCCACCCAGGTGCCCCTAGATGTTGGGTTGTTTTTCTTTTTTTTTTAACGTTTGTTTATTTTTGAGAGAGAGAGGGAGACGCAGAATCCGAAGCAGGCTCCAGGCTCTGAGCTGTCAGCACAGAGCCCAACATGGGGCTTGAACTCAGGAACTGTGAGGTCATGACCTGAGCCAAAGTCGGATAGATGTTGGTATTTTTATCACCAGAGGTCTTCTTGGCATTTTTACCTAATAGCTGCTGGTGCCTGTGGGAAGTGGAATGCTCACTCACGTCATGCTGTTGTGTTTTCCAGGAAGGAATTCATACAGGCGCCCAGTGCAGGCTACAGTATGGCCCTTTGGCATACATACTCGGCGAAAGAACAACCAAAAAATTCACAGAATACAGCAAAGTGATAACTGTAGACGGCAATATATGTTCTGGAAAAGGCGAGCTTGCAAAACAAATAGCAGAGAAACTAGGTACGGATGTATGTCACGTGGAGTTCCTTTCTCTCAGGTGCATCGTTGCTTGTTTGAGTTTGATTTTCCTTTCGTATAGACTGGGTGGAATTGGGCCCGAGGTAGGTATTTTACATTTTTAAAATACACTAAAATCTATTTTTAATCTTTCGGATTTGGAAAGATTTTTAAATCCATACTGGCTGTCAGTTTGCGTTGGAACTTTTTCTTGATAATGTCAGCAGAGCACGTTCACGTGAGCGGTCTCACCCGAGCTCTGTGACGGCCCTCCGGGGTGGGGCCCTGATCACTGCTGTCGCTTGCAGACGGGTGAGCTCCGGAGGGGGCTGCTGTCGCGCAGCTGGTGAGTGCGGAGCCGGGACCCGAACCACATCTCCTGACTCCCGGTGAAGATGCCGTCGTACTTCCCGTGGTAGCTGACGGGCTGAGTCGCACGTTGGGGGCTCCCCGCGGTCGTGGGCCGCTCTCCTTTTCGGGAGGAACTCCCGCGAGGGTACCAGGGACACACTGTAGGCCGGCCCTTTCGCTGACATGCTTGTCTTCCACGAGTGCTCTGGACACGTCGTCTTTAGTGTCCTGTCTGGACGCAGGCGTGAGGGTAACTTGCCCCGGGTCCTGTGCCACCGGCCTCCGCCCTGTATTCGGATGGGGCTTGCTTTCTGTGAGTCCCTGCTGCCCGCCGATGGCGGGGGAGGCGTTCGCATCACCTTGCTTCTTCTCAGGCTTGAAGCACTTCCCCGAAGCCGGGATCCACTATGCGGACGGCGCGACGGGAGACGGGAGGCCCCTGGACGTGGAGCTTAGCGGCAGCTGCAGCGTGGAGAAGTTTTACGAGGACCCGAGAAGTAACGACGGCAACAGCTACCGCCTGCAGTCCTGGCTGTACGCCAGCCGCCTCCTGCAGTACGCGGACGCCCTGGAGCACTTGCTGAGCACGGGTACGGTGTCTGGGCGGCGCTCGGGCGTGTCCTGCACGTGAACCCCTTCTGGAATCGCCATTGTAGACTGCCACGAAGCAGAGCTTTTCTTTAAGGGCGTTTGTGGGGGCAGGTTCCGTCTTTTTAACAGGATCATAAATTCCCCGAGACCCACGCTGCTATTGCTTCGGAATGAAAGTCCCCAAATCGTGTTTCATTTTCGCGTGCTGGAGCGAGGGGTATGGATTGTGTGGAATTTCTGTGCCGCCGGTGTAGGCATGGCAGTGAGATGTATCAAAGCCGTGGAAGAAAGAGAGAGCCTCTAAAGGGCGGTGAGGAAGTGGAGTCAGACTCCTGCACACGGAGCTGTGAGTCACACAGAGATGTGACACACAAAGTAAGCTCGTCCCTAGGGCCCAGAGATGGGCTGGGATCCGCCATCAGTCCACTGGGGAGCAGCCAAACCTGGAGGAAGTGCAGCGGTGGTGGAGGCAGAACACGCAAGGCCCCAGGGGCCCGGACGACTGGAAGAGGGGTGTGTTTCTGGAAGTCACTGGAAGCCGGCAAGAGATGGACGAGGACTGTGTGTTGGGGCGGGTACCGTTTGGAGTCTGGGAGACCAGCAGCAGGGCTCAGGACATAAAGTTAGCACAGAGCAGGGTCCAGTCCAGGAGGGACTGCGTTATCCTGGGCACCAGCAGCGTGGGTGACGCCCGGCCCCTACCCCAGCGTGCCCTAAGAATCGGTAACAGACGCCGGGGTGCTTGGGCATAGCTCCCAAGCCTTGGCGGTGCTGAGTTCGCAGGTGGAGATGACGTGTGTGCACGTGAGAGGAGGGGGTGCAGGTTGTATGAGCCTTGTGTCCGCCCCTTACGGCAGTGATGGCCACGCCCGGTCGCCAGTTACCTGGTGAGCCATTTACAGACCGCTCAGCTGCCGCCTGGAGGGTGTGCTTCGTGGGGTGTGAGGATGAGGAGGTACAGCATGTTTGACGGGGACCCTAGGTGACTGACGGAACTGGTTTGCAAAGCGGCATTTGGGAACCACTGCCAGGAGGGTTCCACGTATACGACACAGGCCAGGAGGTGCAGGATTCGCTCTTGACCGAAACGGTTACAGAGGAATCTAGTTTTTGTCTTGGGTGTTCAGAACGTCCTTAGTGGTACTTTTCCTTCTATGAACGGAAGCCCTGATTTTCGTTGGTGCTGCTTCTAAGAAAAGATGCGGTCACTTCGTGATGTTCTGTACCAGGACCTGGCTCACGGGAACTGGTTGGTGGCTTGGGATTAATGCTGACACTTGGCTCATTCCAGATTCTTTCTGAAGCATACTTCACCTCTTGGGACTCTCCCTTTCTTAAAGTGAAGAAGAATCACTTTAAACAAAAACTTACTCGTCTCTCTCTGTGTTGTACTAACCGTTAAGTGTTTTGCGAGTGCCCGTTGCGTGAGGTGCATTCTAGGAGCTGGGGTTCAGAAAGTGAAGCCCGCACCCTCCCGGAGCTTACGTTTTCCTGGGGAGATGAACAGTAAATGTGGGGGAGTTCAGTGCCACGTCAGGTCGTGAGAAGCTGAGGAGGGGTTTGCCGTGGGGCCGGGGCCCTGCTTGCAGGTGGGAAGGTTGGGGAAGGCCTCTATCCTGGCACAGCAGGGCTGAGCCCGGGGGGACCGGTGCTCGGAGTGGCTGTAGTCACAGGAGGCCCCTGTGACAGGAGTGCAGTGAGTGAGGCCGGAAGTGGACGGGATGAGGTCAGAGAAGTTGGCTGGGCAAGATGGGTTTTCCTCTGGAGGAGAGAGGAAGCCACTAGCAGATTTGAGCGGAGGAGTAACACAGTCTGGCTTGAGTTTTGCAAATGCCCCTGTGTTGCTGTGAGAGCAGCCGGGAGCGAGCACGGAGGCAGGGCCTACTTGGTGGCGGGGGCGGGAACCTTGCCAGCAGTGAGGAGGCCTGGCTGCAGGGAGGCAGCTGTGGTGGAAAGGTCAGGCTCTGGATGTGCTTGGGAGGACGCCGGTGGTTTGCTGATGAACTGGGCACGGGGGGGGGGGGGGGGTGGAGAGGTGGGTGCCGCTGGGGTCTGGCAGAGCCGTCGGGGTGTGTCGGGATTGCACTGAGCAGGTGGGGTGGGAAAGCTACGGAAGCTGTGAAGCACCTTCCTCGTAACTGGGCGTTTCTGCTGCAGCCGGCGGAATGAGATGAATGTTACGTTGCCCGAACCAGAAATGTTCTAGTTCTTGAAAACAGTGTCTCGCTTACGAGCACACATACGTGTGTTTGAACGGTATGGTAGAGAACTTGTCTCTTTGTAAAGTGAAATTACTCGTTTCCGGGGCCTTGGGTTTTTTACCTGTCTGAACTTTGAATTTTGTTTCCCTGTTTTTAACCAGGACAAGGTGTCGTATTGGAACGTTCCATCTTCAGCGACTTTGTTTTCTTGGACGCGATGTATAACCAAGGATTCATCCGGAAGCAGTGTGAGTCGGCGTTGCGCTCAGGCCTTCCTGGACACGCTGTGTAGCTTCGCGAAGGCTCTGGTAGACTCCCCACGCGGTCCCCGCTCTTTCCGTGCACGTCTGTTAGGCAGACGGATAGAAGCTAGTACTTGTTAAATTTCCACAGGAAGAAAGCGGGTTCCTTGCACCCTCTTTTCCTCCTAAATTCCCTTCTCCAGTGGAAGCAGGGAAGCGTTCTGGATGCTTGAACAGCTCAGCTCCCGGATTCCACCCAACCTTCCTGAGCTGCCCCGACCCTCTTCGGTCTTGCAGGATACCGCAGCCACTTTCTCTGATCTGTGGTTTAATTTCCCTGAACCGGCCAGTTTTTTAGTGTATTATCTTGTACATAATCGGGATGCCTTCTTTTTCTTGTGGCTGCACCTGCATGCCGGCGACACCATCATCCTTTCCCTCTGTCTGATGTGGTGCTGGTCTGCCGCGTCCAGGGACGGTAGCCCCGGTCGGGTGTTGGGGAAGGTCTGACGGTGGCAGACGGACAGGAGTGAAGGCCTCTTGGTTCAAGGTGGCCTGACTGGGCGGTTATGGAACCACGTCAGGGTGGGCAGGACGTGTGAGTAGGAGTGCGCCAGGGCGGGGCCGGGAGAGCCTGTGCCGTCTGCCTGCGGCCGTGTCCACCTGAGCGCTCGGCTGGCTGGAGCGGTGGTGGCTCACGCCTGGAGGGCAGAGCGAGAGCGCTCGGTGAGTGACTGTGGAGAGCGAAGCAGGCCAGGAGACGGCCTGGGATGGAGGCGCCCGGCGGTTGGGGTGCCCGCCCGTGCTCGCGGGAGGGGCCGCGGCGCCCTTGCTTCTGGCCGTGGACCTCGCAGGCTATCCGAGCAGCAGCTGCAGTCAGAGAGCCTTTCCGGGACGTGGGCTGCGTGCCGGGCTTCGTTTTAGGCGTCGGGGATCTGGGGCGAGGAGACGGGGAAGCTCCTGCCGTCCTGGCCAGGGCGGGGCCGGCATCGAAGCAACGTGGACGCCGTTACTCTGTGACCCCGTGGAAGCGCCCAGAACTGTGGCTGGGAGACGGGGTGCGGTCCGGGACGGCGTCCTGGGTGAGCCCGGAGCAGGCTGGCAGCAGGGCAGCGGGTGAGCGAGGTGCAGCGTGGCAGGGAGGCCGGCGCGGGCGGAGGACGGCCCAGGAGAGGCAGGTAGGGCGGGAGGAGGGGAGGCTCGTGCCCGGGCGGGGGCGCTTGGCTGTTTCCTGAAAGTGGCGAGGAGCCACCCAAGGTGTCGGGTGTGGGAAGGATGTGGTTGCATTGCGTTCGTTCGTCTGAAGTACGTGTTCGGTGAGGGGACGTCCAAGGACAGGAGGCCAGAGGTGGGGATGTCAGAGCAGGATGGCACGCCGACACCACAGCGGGCAGGGCACAGACCCGGCGGGGCAGGGCGGGGCAGGGGCAGGCCCGGCAATCGGCCTTGTGAGGAGGAGGCCGGGCAGTAACTGGGCTCAGCAGGCTTCTTGCCACGTGAAGAGGACGGGGCGCGGCAGCGGGCCGAGGAGCGTGTGAGCTGGGGACCCCTGAGGTGGCCAGGTGGTTGCGTGTCCTAGACGCGGTCTGGGGGATTGACGCGGACAGAGGATGCACTTATCCTGGGAGAGTCGGGAGAGGGAGTGAGGACCGAGGCCAGGGTCCTTGGGGCTGGCTTCCGGCTCTCTGGGGAGGGAAGCCCGCTGCAGAATCGCACCCAAACGGGGTCGGTGAGGTGGCAGGGGCACGGTCGTCACCGAGTGTGTGGGATCTCGTGGGACGGGAACGGAGAAGTGACCCAGGGTGGGGGGCAGTGGCGTTCGTGAGAGTCAGTTCTGTGTTGGGCTGGGAGAACAGATTCCTTTGGGGTGGACGGCGCACGCACAGCCAGGGGTAGGGTCCCCTCAGAACACGCCCAAGGAGGGGCACTTGGCGGAGGAAGCGGGAGGATAGACGTCTTGCCTGGGGGTGGGCAGGACCAGACAGGAAGCCGGGATGAGGCCGAGTGTTAGAACGGTGCCCACAGTCCCGTGAGGCTGGGTCGCTTACTTGGAGTGCACCACCGTCGTAGCCTGTCCCTCCGGCCCAGACCCTTGTGACCTTGGGTCAGAGGTCCGCCTGAGTCACCCCCAAAGCAGGCGTCGCTAGCAGTGGTCACCGGGACTTTTCTTTACAGCAAAGTAGTTGTCTTTCTGTGGCTCTTCGTGTGATCGCTTCTGGAAGTTTCTACCATGTGAAAATCTGCAGATGGTCGTTTCTTGACATTGCTGCTGTGGCGGGTGAGGGTGGTGGTCTCGTTCCAGCGACCCAGAATGTGCTCTGGCTGCCTTTCCGGTGGCATCATTGTGCGCCAGAGGACGTCCAGGTGCAGGGTGTTCTTGGAAACGGCGCGGATGGGGTTCGGCATCACCGGCCGTGCGTGGCTGTTGTGCGTATGGCTTGCTCAGTACGGCGACAGCCTCAGGAGGATTTCCCCCAGCCTTCACCGCTTGCTGCTTTGTTTTCTCATTACTAAATCTGCTTCAGAAGGTCGGTCTGCGTAGCTGATTAAATTTACTGAAGTAGGTTGAACCCGAGTACACGTAATCAGATGTTTTTCAGTTGAGTTTTTTGAAAAGTAAAGTATGTACGAGACGTCCACGACGTGGACACCCGTGGGTGACAGACGTGTCCCGCTCGTGTGTGGCAGGTGTGGAGCACTACAACGAGGTGAAGAAGGTCACCGCCTCTGAGTACCTGCCTCCCCACGTGGTCATCTACATCGACGTGCCGGTTCCGGAGATCCAGAGTCGGATTCAGAAGAAAGGAAATGTAACCAGCTCTTAAATTCAAGACCCCGCTCGTTTTGCGTGTCCTCGTTGTTGCGGTGCCAGTGCTCGCGGCACTTGGCTGAGTCGCCACCTTCCTTCACGGAGCCGGACGGCACCCACAGCGGAGCCCCCAGAGGGTGGGCCCTCGTGCGGTGGATGGAGGGGGGTCCCGGCGCAGTCTCTGCTCTCCACCGGAGCCCCGCGGTCCCTGGCCCCATCTCTCTGTCGTCCCCCGTCCCCTAAAGCACCCTGTGAGGCCGGGTCAGTGTCCTGACCACTTCCCTGTGCCCTGCACCTTTCTGTTCTCGCGCGGGGCCTCCGTGCCCCGGTGTCTGGGCAGACCGAGCGTCACTTCAACACCTCTCGGTGCTTCACTCCCGTTGAGCCCTGTCCCTGTGTTCCTGCCTGCCGAGCCTGCAGCGGCCGAGCAGTGAGGTCCACGCATGTGGCGCCGGGCGAGACTCGGTTAGGTGGCCTGGACACTGCACACTGAAGGTGCCCGCCGGCCATGGGGGCGTGACGCGGGGGACAGGGGTCGTGAAGACCGTCGCCGCCCTTAGGACTGGTTCTTGGGAAGCACTGCTCCCACTTAGGGTATTTGTTCCTGACATGTGGTGACAGCGTAGAGTTGTGTGAGGGGGACGCGTAGGCAGTGTATCAGGCGGAGGTAAATGCCACGAAGAAACCAGGGAACAGCGATGTGACTTGACCGCAGCGTGGCTGAACTGGAAAAGGTCTTAAATTCTGAAGCTTGCTGCTCGTGATTGGAGTTGTCAGTTTCCGAATTTGGCTTAGCACACTTGGAGGTATAGGGGGGTGAGAGGTGGAGAAGCGGGAGCGGGCTGGGTGTGTGAGCGGCGGGGAAGCGAGAAGGACGGAGGGAGCGGGTGGCGGAGAGGGGGGTGAGGGGGTAGGGGAGAGGTGGGCTGGTCCTCTTGTCTTGGGCGCGCAGCGGAGCGGGCAAGCCAGGCCCGGTGTGTGTGCACGCATGCACACCGTGTTCTTTCTGAGCCTGTTCGAAGCACGCGTCTGAAGGCCTGTGCAAGGTCATGCCGTGGGTTCCCTGGGCAAACAGGTTAATCCTGACCGATACCGAGGCCCCTTTTCTGTCGTCCCTACGACACCCACAAGTTGTTCCCAGAAAACCGCGTTTGTTGCTTGTTTTCACGTTTTACACGTGCACAAGTAAAAGAAAGAGACGCCTAAATGTTTCACGCTTGTTTTTTTCTTCTTTTGCTTAGCCACACGAAATGAAGGTCACCTCGGCCTATCTGCAGGACATCGAGAACGCCTACAAGAAAACCTTCCTGCCTGAGATGAGGTGAGCCACGCGCGCGATTCACACGTCTTCACACGCGGCTCCCTGTGCGCCGCAGCCCGGGGGGTTCACTCTCACCACGGTGGGTGTTGTGCGGCACGTTGTGCGCTGAGGTTTGCGAGGAGGCAGGACAGCACACGTTCCGGCTTGATCTGGTGGGGTCTTGTTGTTTCTTGGCTTGCTTGTTTCGTCCATCTTCCTTCTTTGTTTTACTTCTGAAATCACGGGAAGCCGGAAGCAGACCCTTGCCATGTTTCACGATAGGGTGTGAGCATCAGAGGACTCCTCTGACACCTGAGCTGGCAGCTGGACGTTCATGTCTACCCAGGATTGCTCGGCAGTGCCCCCTGCTGGTACAGAAAATTCAGGAGGATAAACAATCCCTACGGGTTCTAAGAGTTCTTCTGAAAGGTCATTTGGAATTTTAAATGAAATCCCACCAAACCCTCCTGTGTCTCTCTTTTCTCCTGTTCTCTTCCTTTCCTGAAGGCGCAAAGCGAATGTGTTTCCGCCCCCTCCATGTGGCCCATCCTCGTGTGGTCGTGGGCCTCCCTCGCGTCCCGCCAGAATTAGGTTGTTTGATTCTTTCACTGAAGGTTCCTAGCAGTATTTCTTAAACTTTCTGAAACTTAACCCTCTTGGTACCTAAAAATCTCATGCCTTTAAGATTTCAGAGTATAAATTTGTGAATAAAAACTGTGGTAACTTTGGAAGAAAAATCTGGTTTTTAAGTTGAAAACTAATTTTTTAAGCGTGAGCATGGATACTTACTGCCGCCGCCGTCTTGTGACAGGCCCCTTTCTGGCAGCGGTACAGAGGGTTGAGCTGCGGGCCCCCTTCGTCCCGTCCCGCTGCTCTGTTTGTAAGACCAGAGGTGCGGAAACACCTCGGTTTTGTAAACCTGCGCCAGGGCAACGTGTGGAGGTGTGTGAAGAGGCAGAGGGAGACGGTGGACCGCAGCGCGTCAGTTCCGGAAATGCCTCTGGAACATCTTCGGCTGCAAAACAACTGAGAACGGCAGTCCTGGCCCCGGTTGTTCCCCGCAGATTTTCCCGTAGAACTTTGGCTCATAACGCCTGAATCCTGCAGTCGGGAGGGGATTTCCTTTCACTTGGTGGTTATTTTGAAGACCGTCTCCTTGAGGGCTTCCAGATCACAAAGTGTGTCCGGCCGCCCCTAAGTGTCCACGGCGTGGTCTGGCTACCCGTACTTGCTTTGTCCCGGGACCCCCTCCTGGGGCCGCACTTGCCACGCTCGACAGCTCACGTGCGCCCCTCCCGGGTCCAGGCAGGTGCCGCTTCCCTCCGGTGGCGCCAGAGCCCGGGGCAGAGCAGAGCAGAGCACACACCCTCCCGGGCCGGGGCGGCCGTACGGCGTCGGGCTGTGCGGGCCTCGTGGATCGCTCACGGGGTCTGCACGTCGTCGCCCCGCGTTAGCGTGACGGTTCCTCAGGGTGAGTTTTTACCCATCTCGGTCGCGGACCCGGAGCCGCAGGAAGCCGCCGAGGCACACGGCGCACGCGTCTCGGGCCAGCGCGCTGAGCTGGCTGAGTTTACACACGGCGTCGCAAACGCTGTCCCAGGCCCGCCGGCGACCGCTCCTCCTCCCCGGCGTCCTTGCCCGCGGTCCACTTTCCGAGACGCAGGTTGGGGTGCTTCCCGCCTCACCGAGAGGCCCCAGCGTGGCGCTCAGGGACCTCGGGAGCCAGCCGCGCTGAGGTGAGGTGCTCTGGTGGGCAGAGCTGTGTTCTTGGGACTTGACCTGGGGCCTCGGGGCCTTTGCTAATAAGTCCGGGTAGGACAGTGCCGCCCCGATGAGAAACAGAGAGCCACGCTCTGGGGGGACGAGCTCTGCCTCTTGGTCCTGCTGTGATGTCTGTGTGCCCTGTCTTCTGAACAGATACGGCCTGTGCATTGTCCTGGCTCAAGCCATGTGGGTTTATGGGACCCGCTTAAGTTGGAGGCCATTTGTCACAGTGAACACGTACGTGAGGTTTTCTGTGCAGTCTGCCTTATGTTAAGTGTTCACAGGCTCAGGTCACAGTGCAGCGAGGGACGTACGTGACTCCCAAGGTGTTCTCTTAGAAATTCACTGGACCTTGACTGGAACCACAAGTTTTATGTAAAACTTTAAGCAATCTACGACGAGTAGGTTATCTAAAGTATCTAAGCGTTCGTGACTTAGAATTTGTCACAGCTTCAGAGTCTGGAGTTCTCTCTTGTCCAGCAAGAGAGCGGATGCAGAATTAAATGCGAGAGAGGTTAATGTCCGGGAGGGTACGAGTCTTGAGGAAGGGTCCTCGCTCCATATTTATTAGGGTCAGAAGGCTCGCAAACGTGATGGACGTGCAGAAAGAGACAACGAAACAGCGATCGTCAACTCGTGTGTGTCGAAGCTATGTGGTGTTAGGGGTCTGGGTCAAAATCATGGCTGCCCGAGCAAACTTGCCTAGGGGATAAGACAGATAGAGCATGCTACCTCAGGGTCAACACGACGCTTTTTTTGCGAATTAGCTCCGGGCAGTTTCACCCTGCTCCGTGGTCTGTAGCCTGTTTACGTGTTTACCTATTCTGGACCTTCCGTCCTGTGAAAGCAGCTTTCCGTTCTTGTCCTCTGCTGGGGGTGCTTTGCCCTGTTGACCTAATCTCCGATGCTTTAGTCCTAAACCTTGTTAACGCAAAGCTGCAGGCTCGGGGAATTCCTAAACTTATTCCCCACAAGAGTTCAGGAGGTGTTTTCCCACAGGAACGATTTTAGGTTTCCCGGGCATGTTTATTCGAAGTCATTTGGTTCAATATTATGTATTTACGGTGACTCACCTTGGAAGAGAACATTGTTAGAGTATCAGTAATTAAGCAATAAAATCAAAATTGCTTAAGAGAAATTTTTTTTAGCTCGAATGTCCGTATTTGAAGCAGAGTGGGTTTACCTGACTTGAGGGCAACTGCCATCCGGGCTGGCTGTCCTGTCAGCTCTCCTCTCCCGAGCAGGCACGCGACGCTTCGCCGTGTTCTTACGTGTTGACCATGAAAGCATGGGGAGCGTTGCAGCTCTCGCCAGGAGACACAGCTACCCACCACAGGAATACGTTTTCTGGCTTTGAGAACACTTATGCTTAAAATCATTGGAAGGCCTGTGTTTTGTCCTTCTTACCTTGATTATGAAACGTGTCGGAAATGAGTTTGCACCGTGGCTTGGCTTCACACGCTCGTGAGGAGGCCTTTACGCTGCTCTGTTTGTAAATGTTGCCGTGACCGCTGGCGTCACGGGAGACACGGGAGGCACAGCGGTTCCCGAGACCAGGGCGGGGGGGGGGGGGGGGGGCTGAGGGGGTCCGCCGGACGTGAGTTCGCTCCACAGGCCTTGAGGGTGTCTCCGAATCTCTGAGATCTCGGCCACCCTCTTGGTTCAGCCTCCCTTCACAGGCCAGTGGGAACGAGGGGCGGGCATGACCCGACGGCAGGATCTTCTGCCATCTGTCGCTCTGTTACTGAGGCGTTTGGCACGGGACACTGCTCGTTGTAGACACGCGGAGAATAAATATCGGGTGTGTGGAGTCACACGAAAGACGGAGATGTTAGGTTATGAAATCGGCTCTGCGAGCCATTTTCCATTGACCGTCTGGAGTCGCCAGTTCTGCACGGGCGGGGACCCTGTCCCTGTCACCGTGTACGCCCCACACGGTGCGTGCCGCCAGCGGGGACTTAAGAGGTGGGCTCAGTTACGTGTGTCGAAGGTATGTGTCACCGTATTCCTGATGTCTCCCGCGCACGCTCGTGACAGCTGGGTCAAGGACGCCAGACTGTGTCGCCGTGTGAGGAAGAGCCGTGTTGTTTCCATGCCAGCCGCCCTCCCTTCCTCATCCAGGGGAGGTGACAACCTCTGTCTCCTACGCACTTGGTTTAATTTTGACTCGTGGGACTTGTCGAGGGAAAGGACTCCCCTCTGCGTGCCTTTCTCCTCGTAGTGACGGTGAGAGGTTGCGGGCCCCTGAGGAGGGGCTGCGTGCGTCAGGTTCTCCGCTTGGGGGCCGCTCTCCCTCCAGCCACAACGGCCAGTGCACCGAGGTTGTGTTTCTAGCTCTGTGGGGTCATTATCAACCTGCTTATGGTTTCTGACCGTTTCGCCCGTCTTTGTGGCGATACAGGAAACGCAGTGACCTCATTGCAGCAAGAAACACTTATCTCGTTGGAGGATGTCTTGGAGTGCGCCATGCAGGCTTACCTGCAATTTCAGTGCTTGGGGAGTTTTTTCTTACACTTGGAATGAATGTGAGTCCACAGTAACGATACGAATACAGACGCCTTCCCTGCACTAACTCTACTCATTACACCGGTGACCTGTCGAAGGTGGCCGGCAGTTGGCGACGTTCGGTGCCGTTGTGGAGGGTCGCACGTGGATTTCAGTTTGAGCGTAACTCGTACGTTCTTGGACTCTCTGTCAGCGGGAGGGTGCTGTGGTGTAGACGTCGAAAGAGAGAGTGGCCTCGTTTACGCTGTGCAGATGATCCTTGGGAAGTAGCAGTCTGTCCTTGACATCCTGCTGTCCCCTTTGCTGGATGGGGGTGAGGCATTCCTGTGGTGACGGGCCGTCCAGTGGACCTCTGGTCTGGGTGGCCTTGCTGGCCTCTGGCCGGGGTTGGGGCGTCAGGTCTCCCACTGGCTGGTCTGGAGGTGGCGGTGGGGGCAGACTTCCCATCTGTGGCTTGTGGCGGTCCAGTCGTCTCCTGGCTGGGCAGCTGGCCGTCCAGGTGGCAGTCAACGTGGCGGGGGGATAGGCAGAAGTGCTGGAAATGGCGCTGTCCCCATCTGGGATCCAGTTGTGACTTTCCAGTGTCCAGACTCAGGCCAGGGACCGGGGGAGTGAGCTGCTCTGCCCTGCTGCGGGCCTGGGCTGATAAAGGTTATCCGGAGGGCCGGTTTGTCTCCTAGATTCTAGCAGCTCAAGTAACCTGTCTTTCCTCTTCCACCACATGGCCACTCTCTGTGCCCACGCCTCAGTGAGGCCCCGGGCGCCTTCGTCCTGTCCTGTAGCGAAACCCGTGGAGGTGACCCATGGACCCCGTCCCCCTTCGCCAGTGGTCCTGGCGCCTGTGGGGTGGGGGTAAGATCGTCAGAAGGGAAGTCAGAAGACGCACCCGCTGTCCAGCCTAGAGCACGTTTCTGCTGCTAGTGGGTCCTCCTTAGCCGTTGAGACCACATGAGCCAGCACGTGCCCAGCGTATCACCCTACCCTGTTCAAAGAATGGGAGGTTTCAGTGTTTGTGGTGATAGTTTTTAACGTTACGTATTCATTTGTGCATTAATGTAAGCTTGGAAAATTTACGTTGAATTCCATCTTGTTTTTTCTTGCAGTGAGAAGTGTGAGGTTTTACAGTATAGTGCAAGGGAAGCTCAAGATGCGGAAAAGGTAAGCAGTCGGCCGAAAGTTTGTGATTATTCTTAAATTTGTTTCATGTGTAGGGTTCTTATAAATCAGATAATCAGTTCAGCTCCCACCAGTCTTAGAAATGTCTATATTTCATAAGGTTTTTAAAAGAGGTACTGAGCCAGCATATCTCACTCCCCTGGTCATGAGATTTTGATTTTTATTTGAATAACTTAGTTTCTAGGATCTTAAAATTGTAGAAAATACATTAGTAAGTGCATTTTGTGAAATTCGAGTCAATCTCAGTGCAATGAGAACTTAATGAGTAATAACCAAAAACAGTGGAAAAAAATAATGCAGGAACATTTGCCTTCCCAAATAACAAAAACATGTTACAAAATGATGGTAAGAAAGCCATGTGGCATTAACACAAGAATTGATAAATGGCTAAATGGAGCAGAGCAGAGAGTAGAGAAGCAGTTGCATGTGCGTGTGCATGTGTGTGTGCGTGTGCGTGCATGTGAGACTGGCAAAGGCAGTGCCTTAAGGGAAAACAAAACATGAAGTAGAAGAAAATTATTATTTCTTAAATGGTGTTGAAGCAGTTGCTCATCCATTAGGCAAAAAGAAGGTCCCGTGTTTTAGAAGTTAATCATAAAATACTAAAAGGCAAAACAAAAGGTACAAAAATTCTGGAAGAACAGGTTTTATGGTCGGGGGCTGAGGTACAGGTGGTGACATCAGACAGTACCGTGGAGTTGACCGCTGCAGAGACAACGGGCCCGGTCGGCTCTGGGCACGAGAGGAGGAGAGGGTTATGGAGTGAGGTCTTGTCCACGGAGAGGGGGACGCTCCCTTAGGGCCCGGGGCCGCATCCGAGTGCAGCTCCGGGCCAGCGCCAAGGACTGCACGTGGCCCACTCCGCTTGGACTGCCTGAGTTCTGTTGACTTTTGTCCCTGGGAGGCGGGTGTGTTTGTCGTAGGCGGTTTTACGCCTGGACGGACCCATCAGATGCCACGTGTCCGAGCAGAAGGTTGCATTTGCTCCTAAGACCGTGCCATGCTTTCAGTTTATAATTGGAAGTACCCAAATTCCTGAGACTCAAGAGAGGACCCCGGGTGTGGCGTGTTTTGGGGAAAAGTGCATCTGAAAAGGTCGCCCCTCTGGGAGATCAGAGTACAGACTGAGGGTTTGGAGGCTGGGAACACAGATTGTTGGATCTCTTCAGGAAATGGATTAATTTTCTTGTTCTTTTGTTGCTTCCAGTGGCCAGGTCTCGTCTTCTAGAACGAAGTCCCTGGGGCGGGGGAGTCTGTCATGATCACTGCTTTCCCCCGTCTTGAGGCTTTTTTTGTCCCGTGCCTCGTCTCCCGGCCCGACGTGTCATTTCTGCGCCACCCACGTGTCAGCGGGCCGGGCGTGCACACTGAGGGTCAGCGCTCAGTCCCATTTCTTCACCGAAGGCTGTCTGTCCAACTTCCTTTCTTTTTGACTTCCATGGGGATTTTTCCTGCTAGGTGTTTGTGGCTTGCAGTGTATTAAAATGTGACCTCGTTTAAATTTCCAAAATGGGCCTCTGCGTCAGGCTTGGAATCGTTTGTGTCGTAGGTGGTGGAGGACATCGAGTACCTCAAGTACGACAAGGGGCCGTGGCTGGAGCAGGATGACCGGACTCTTCACCACCTGCGGATGCTGTGAGTCCCACGCTGCTGGGGACCACCCAGACGGGGCGCGGGGCTGGGTCTTTGAGAACAGTCCACGGCCCGCGGTAGAAACCGACAGAACGTGAAGGAGTTCTGTTTCAAGTTAGATGTTAACTGTGCCACCAGGAACGAGGTGCATTTCCTTTTTCCTTCAAACAGGCTCTTCCGTCCCCGAGTCGGACAGTTGATTAATCGATTGCCAATATCAACTCGGCAGATGCTTCCGTGTGCCGAGCCCTGAGCCAGGTGTAGAGGATTTAGGATCAAATAGCAGTCTTGCTTTCATCTCCGGTGGGCACTTTGTCCTCCAGCTCCAGGCAGAGGATGGTGGGGACGCGGCCGTGCGTCCCGCTACCGCTCAGCTTGCCAGACAGCCCGACCCTCGCGGACACACAGCAGAGGGCCTCCTCCTGCGGGTGCCCTGGCGTCCTCAGGGGACCACTCCCTTCAGGTCAGGCCAGCTGTGTCAAGACCGCAGATGTCACGTGCGTGGAGCCGTTGTCACATTTCTGTGCCACGGCATGAGTTCCTCGGTCAGGGCCACTTGGTGCGGGTGACCCTGTGAGTGCCCCGGGGCTGCTGTAGCGAGACACCACCCGCTGGGGGCGCTGCACACAACGGAGGCTGCTTCTCCCGGTTCTGGAGCCCGGAAGTCCAGAGTCCACGTTGCTGCCAGGGCGCCCTCCTCTGCGGGTTCTGGGAAGACTCCTTCCCGCCCTTCAGCTTCTGGTGGCCTCCGGCCATCCTGGGCTTTCCTGGGCAGGTGTCTGCGTCACTCCCACCCTGCCTCTGTCTTCACGTGACGTTCCTCCCTGTGCGTCTGTGTCTTGCCTACGTTTCTCTCTTCCTGTCAGTTCACCAGTCACGGGAGGAGGATCCGTGCCAGTGCCCTGGGATCACATGTTAACTTAATCCCTGCAAAGGCTCTTTCCAAATAAGATCACGCTCACAGGTTCCAAGTGGACGTGAATTTGGGGGGGACACTGTTCAACCCAGTACACCATGTGTTTTAAGGGTCCCTAAGCCCAACTGCACACTTGGAAACTCACTGGAAGGACTCAGGGGTCTCTGTATGGAGTTGTACTCACGGCTGGGGTCACAGGGAGTTAGCAGGTGCACGGCTGGCAGTGAGGAAGAACCATGGCCAATCTGGAGCCGTCCACGCCCCGGCTTTCGATGCTCCCTCCCTGCCATGAGGGACGTGCCAAAGGTGCTACTTTGTCCAGGGAAAGGCAGTAACACGTGGGCAGGATCTCTGCCCACAAAGCCCATTGGACATCAGTGCCCAGTGTTTTTTGGGGCACGGGGCACTGGCACCTTCTGCCTTAGCAACTACTCAAGGCCTGACCTCCAGTCAAAAGGCCCATGTAAATCCCATCGTACCTTGGTGCGTAGGGTTCAGTGCCCCGGCCTCGGGGCGCTGTTTGGAAACAGAGCTCCCAGGCGTGCTCTGTTTATGACAGCAGAAGGGATTCCGTGCGCACATGAACTGGGCTTCTCACAGAAACGTCTCGGGCGGGAAGGCAAATCTGAACCCAGCAAGTGGACGTTTCTTGCGAGGGCCACTGGCTGCCCTCCATGATGGGGGGACCCCATGCTACCGACCTCCCTGTTTTGTCCCCCAGGACGAGCTATGCTGGGGGCTCAGCACTGGCCTTGGTGTGGCACGCTGGGCACACACAGCGGCAGGGCCACATCAGTTTTGAGGAGCGCCGGTCTCAGTGTTGAGCCCACGCGTAGCACCCGTCCTGCCCCGGTGACCAGTCTGCCCATCGGACTTGCTCCCGCGGAGCTGGGCCCCGAGCGCCAGACCTTCCCGTGTGTGCCGGGTAGTTTGCTGGGTTGCGGTTTCTTTTGTCTGATAGCTGGATGCAGCCCAGCGTCGGCACACGTGGAAGGGTGCCATCAGCTGTTCACATCCTGTGCTTGAGGTGGGATTACTTCTCGTTTGAAGCTACTGACTTAGGTATTAACGAGTGAGGTAACTTTTAATGGTTTTTGTTTTGTTTTTTGTTTTGTGCTTCAGATGGAAGAAGTAGCAGCTCATGGGAAAGATCCCATGGTTGTAGGGGTGGGGTCGACAGGGACAGGGAAGGAGGCTCCTCGGGGGAAGGCTGGGAGTGGCCACTGAAGGCGAGGCCTAGCGCTCCGTGGCGGTCCGTGCTGCTCACGTGGCTCAGGGCGAGCGGGGATGTGCCCTGGGCCTGTGGAAGCTCTCTGCCGGCCGCCCCGTCTTCATGGTGAGATGGGAAGTGGGCCGGCGGCCGTGAGTGCCAGTGAGGGTGCGGGGCGCGGGGGACACAATGGAGGTTTGAGGAGGGAGGAAATGTCTCAGCCTCGGTGTGGGGAAGACCGTTGGGAGGACCTGAGAGAAACGTGCTGTGTGTGGCTGGTGGGGCAGCGGCCCTGACACCCAGCGGAGAGAGGGCTTTCCCGGCTGCTGCGGCCGTCCCTGGGCTGTAGGACCCTGGATTCTAACAGGGTCGGGGTCTGGGGGTGAGTGGGAGAGAGGGCAGGAGAGCCGGGAGCGTACAGAAGTGAATGAGGGTCGTGGTGAGAACTCTGACTCGGGTGATGAGGCGGGTGAAGAACACGGAAATGACCGTCGGCCCCAGCGGGTCAGGGGTGGGAGCCACACCACTCACCATAGAGAGGGAGGAGGCCCAAGTCCAGGATCACCTGTGATTCCTGACCGTGGACGGCAGGCTGTAAATGTGTGAGCTCATGTTTCTAAATACAAGTCACCTCATATGTGTCTTTGTATTCTAGATTTTAACATCATAAGCACGTCCCTCTCTTAGTGAAAACTTAAAAATTTGATTTCTTGATGGCTGCTTGGGGATGCTGTTTGAACCCTTTGATGGAGATACAAGTCAGCGGTTGGCAAACTGTGGCCTGTGGACCAAATCCAGCCCTCAGCTGCCAAGAATCGTTCTTACGTTTTTAAAGGATCGTGAGAGAAAACTGGTTTATGCTACAGAAACTCTTTGAAGCCCTCAGAGGCTGAAGTACTTACTGTCTGGGTTTACAAGTAAACTTGGTCAGTTCCTGAGATGCTGCCCTAATCCACTTACCGTTTCTTTAATTCTGATTTTCGGGTTGCTTTGATCCCTTCCTGTTCGTAATCAGCAAGCACGTTGCACGTGTGTCTGTTCCACACCGGGTGTGAAGGCGGAGGGACCGGGGGAGGTCGTGTGAACACAGCTTGCAGCTCTCCCTCGCAGAACCGTTCTCCAGAAAAGGCGAGCCAGGCTGCACGCTCGACCATCCCCCAGGGTCCTGGACGGACCGCTTAGTTCGAGCAGACAGCGGACACTTGTGATTTTGACACCAGAGACGAGTGGTGGCTTTATTTTGCATTTTATGAACCCTGAACTTCAAACAGTTTGTATTTCGGGTGCCTGTTTGTCGTTGGTGAATTTTCTCTTCACGTTTATTGATCTTTTTAAAGAACCAGCTTTTTGTTTTCTAGAATTTCTCTGTCATCTGCTTTCAGTCTGATTTCTGCTCTAGCCTTTATTATTCTTTTTTTACTCTGCTTCCTTCAAGGCTTCGGTCGTCTTTTCCCTGGTCTCCTGGGGCAGAGGCCTGGACGCTCGACTCCAGATGTCCCGCGTGCACTCGGTGCTGGCAGCCTCCCTCTGCTGTGCCTGCACTTGTGGTCTGAGAACACACTGAATTCCGCAAAGGCCTTTTGTATGCTCAGGAACGTTCCTGTCTGGATTCGTGCTCCGGTCGAGTGTGAGCACAGTGTGGATGGAATGTTCTGGAGATGTCAGGGAGAACGGGCGGTTCATCCACATCCCCGTGGCTTCTCTGCCTGTGGGTCTGTGGGCTGGTGAGGGGTGACCAGGTCTGCGGCCACAGGAGTGCAGGGGCGGGGGGGGGGCGGGACGGGGGCCTCAGCGGGGTGCTCCCCTCTGCTCCCCACCACCCATATGGCATCGTTGCCACGCGCCAGCACCTCCCGGCGCACCGTTGCTCTTCTTCCAGAGCAGGTGGTTGGTTGTCAGGGGTATTTGTTGTGCGGATGAGAGTGGGGACTTTCAAGCTTTTTACTTGGAGCTAAAAACTGCAGTCTCAGGTTTTGAAAACTCCGGTTGAGTTTCTGTGTCAAGATGGTTGTATATTCAGGTGTTTTTGTACATTTACCCCAACGAGGTCACTCGCCTCCTACGGCATTCGGGGCCTTGCTGGAAACGCAGTGTCCTTTCTCTCAGCTGCTGCCTGGTGTCTCTGTGTAGGTCTGAGGCCTCGAGGCGTGAGCCTGAATCGCAGTTATGGTGTCAGCACTGTGTCCGGACGGTGTTCCGGAAGCGCTTTCCGATTCCAGCACACTCCTGCCTGGTGGGGGCCCTCCTCGCTGTACAGGGGTCTGGCCCTCCCCCGGAGGCGACAGGGGCGTGGATGGGCTGACGCGACCCCACCCGCGGTCATGTGCACAGACCGTGCTGCCTTCCCTCCGCCCGGTGGCTCAGGCTAGGATCCCTGTGGGGCCGTCACCTCTGCAGCCGGCATCCCGCTTGGACCCTCCTTCTCCTGGCCGGCTGCCTCGCCCCCGCCGTACCCTAAGGGACGTGCTAGGGTCTGCGCTGTCTCCAGTGGTTTCTCTCCCTGCCCTGTTCTCTTGTGACTCCTGCTGCCTTGGTGGTTTGCCCCTTCGTTCTTGATCTTCATGCTGTGCTTAGTTATTTCTTCCCACTGCTTGTCCCGTGTGCACACGCCTAGCAGGTTAGTTTTCATGAAAATGTCACCATGACCCTGCATTCCCTTTCCTCAGAATCCTTCAGTGGCTTATCTGTGTCTTGTCATGAATCCATATTTAGTTTCTGCGAATCCGTTCAGGGTCCTATTGACGTCCTTCTGCCTCTTCCTGAATCTGCTGTCTCCCCCACCGGCCCGGTAATTATCTACGAGTCCTAGCCTTCTTCTGAGCCTGGCTGTAGCCACCTTTTCCCCCCACCCCTGAGTACCTTCTCTTAACTTCAAACTTTAACAGCCACGTGCTAGCTTGTGGATTTCTATGTGATTCTTTTCAGTGTTGGCTACTGCTGGACACAGACGTGAAATAGCACGTGAGGGCAGGTGGCTGTCCCGGTGTCCCCACCCCCTGTGGCTGGTGATGTGCTAGGGCCTTTTGACTTGTTCCACTGATAACAGTGTCATTTTCTTTTTAACTTCACTTACTTATTTTGAGTAGGGGAGAGGCAGGAAGAGAATCCTAAGCAGGCTCCGCGCTGTCAGCACAGAGCCCGACGCAGGAGTTAATCAACCCCCTGAATCGTGAGATCATGACCTGAGCCAAAATCAAGAGTCGGATGCTTAACTGACTGAGCCGCCCAGGCGCCCCCACAGTGCCACTTCCTAAACGTTATCTGGAATGTGTGTTAATTTGATTCTAGACTGTGTCCAAAATTGATGTCTTAAGACCATAATTTTAGTAGTTATTTAGTTATGTTGTTATTGGAGCAGAGAAGGATTCAGTAATTCCCTTCAAGTTTACAGATGATAGCATTCAATTAACTGTTTTCACTTATTTTACTAAAAATGGCCTGTGCTCTCCCCCAGTTTATTGTCCCCCTGCCCCTGACGCCCGGATATCTCATCACAGTGTACCACTGTAACTGTTTATTTTCATTTGAGCATCATTTCTTAATTTGGGGGACTCCAGTGAAAATTACGACCAATTTTCTAAGTTAAATACCATAAACATGCCACTTAACCAGTTACACCCATTTTGTCTAGAACCTGACCAAATTACCGGTTTAGAGCATTTTTGTTCCACGCCAGTTACGGATGCTGGTGTACAATTACATGTGTGTGTGCTTATGCCGAGGGACCGCCACCGTCTTTTTCAACCTTGATGGCATTCTGTGTTCATATGCGTGGTCCGTAACTTGCCGGCGCCTGCCTCTGCTGCTTTCATTGCTCGAGACCCTGGTCACCAGGCATGTCTCCACGTGGGCAGGGCCCTGCTTCCCCAGAGCCGGGGCCTTCCCGCCCCCCCAGTTTGCTTCCTCATGGAGACTTCTGTTTCCTGTGACTCTAGGAGAAGGTCCTCGTGGTAGGAAGTTTCAGTTACAGAGACTGTGGGGTATGAGTTTGGTATCAGAAGTGTAGCGTTCGGACAGAACTTTGCAGTTTGGGAGGGACTAACCAGTGCCCTTTGGACATGTTTTAGGAGCAAGGGTAGACATTCTGTTGATTGGGAAACAGTTCGAGTCATAAAACATTATCTACGGTTCATTTTTTCTCTCTTTTCCTGCCTCACTCTTGTAGAGTACGTGGCATAGCATCTTGTGTTGTAAACCAGGCTCGGGTACGCTCTTGCTTCTTCGGGCACTTTGGCTCGTGATGTTAAGAGGTTATATTATCCTCAGCCAGTTTTTGAATTCTCTTCAATTAGACTAAGTGCTTTGTGAACAGAATGTTTTCTGTCTCCGCTTTTTGCTCCCTGGGTCATAAAAGGTTTCCCGTGCCTCACTTCTCTTCCATCTGGAGTGAATCTGTGGTTGATTGGAGGTTACGACTCCTGGCGTTTGGTGGAGACGTGACACCGTGGGCTCTTCGTAACGGGCCCCGTTTAAGCTCACGGCGACAAGTGGACAGGCGCTTAGCCACGTTTCAGTGAGAACAGCGGCAGTGGGTATTTTTTTTAATGTTCCAAACCAGTTGGAAGCGTGTTTGCTCAAAGAGACACCGTTTTGGGGGCTTTCGTGTAAGCTCTCCTTCGGCCCGACGGAGCCTAGATGGCACTGTCGCTCTGTGTGCTGCGGACCAGCTCCCGGGCCAGGAAGGTCTTTCAGGGTTTCCAGAATGTTTCAGGTTTTTGGAACTTACTGAGAAAACCCAATCAAACTCCACCTTGATATCTGGTAGCATTTAAAAATACTAATTTCATTGTTAGTATAAATTGTTTATTGTGAGGTCACTTTAAAAATTATCCTTGTAAAATAAAAAGTAAGAATAATTCCACTTGTGTGAAAAATAAAGAGATGTGTACTTGGGCGTTATCTGCACGTGCTCACAAGGCCACACGTTCTGTGAGCAGCTCTCTGGGAGAGGTAAGAAATAGCTCTCCTCCGAGCGTGTCTGTTGTGGCCACTTACACGATCAGTGGATGTCCACGTAAATACACTTAGGAAGACTCCTCGGGTAATGTTTGCCGTTGAGTCATTATTAGTCCGTGTCTGAGTGACACAGTTTGTACTGGTGACACTCAGGCGCTGTCTTTTCCCACCATCCATGTCCAGCCAGCCGCGGGTTCTCGGGGTGTGTGGTCCTCCACAGGGGAGGGCCTGGGGGCGCTGGGCTTGGGGTTCGAATTGGGTTGTTCTGGCGGTGGCGGTGTGCCCCGGGTGCCAGGGTGCCCAGGCCTTGGGTTTACATGGGCCTGGACTCTTTATCACAAAGTAGCTGAAAGCCGGATGCATTTGAAGAGCTTCCATTTGGGCCATTACAAACAGAAACGTCTTCTGCCATTATAACTCATTAATGGGAAAGTGGTCATTTAAAATAATTATTTCCTTGTTTTGAGCCCTTCAGAAAGGAGACTTTATTTAAGTGTTTCTTCCTAAAAGCCCTCAAAATGCTTTTCGCCTTCAAGGACAGTGGTCATATTCAGACTGAGTTTAATTTGAAATAAGCAGTTAAAACACAATGTAAATGTTTTCGCAAAATAAAATAGTGAAACAAGGAGCGTTAGACCTTTATAGGCAAGGGTGCACCTGGCCATCCTGCGTGTGGCTCCCCACCACGTGCTCCGGACCTGCCCATGGCCTTGCTCTCCTGGAGTCTCTCAGGCAGAGAAGGAGGACCCTGCGTGGTGAATTTGGGGGAACTGGACTTCCTTGCCGCCTTTCCTTCGGGATTCACGAATTGTGCACGCTTTTAACAAGGGCACACTGCACGGCCCTGTTACAGATGGCGTTGGGTTTAGTTTTTTTCTTTGGGCCATTTCTGTGTCTAAAGCACACCGTGGCTCCTTTTATGTGTCTCCCACACCTCCTCCATTCCCGAAAGGCCGTCCTCTGTGGCCTTTGAGCCTTTTGGAAAACTCTCCCTCAGGTTCTGAAGGTCATTTCAGAAGAGCAGGTGCACACAGACCACATGGTCTCTGAGGTGAAAGTTGGCTCCCAGAGGAATGCTGGGATGAATGGCGTTTATTTGCACGTGTGAATTTTGTAACGTGGGTGTTTTGAAAAGCCTTACGGCTTGTGTCTTTATTTTACGGTTTAGCGTGATCTGTGTTTGTCTTATTTTGTAGGGTTCAGAATAAGCTGGAGGTGCTGAATTACACAACCATTCCCATCTATCTCCCAGAAATCACGATCGGAGCTCACCAGAGTGACCGCATCTTCCAGAAATTCACAGAGGTGAGATTTTGAACCAGGAGCGCTGGCTGCTGGGCCCCCACGACTGTACCAAGGTCACTTCTCCAGAGAGTGGCTTTTGTTGGTTTTTTTGCGTGTTGGTTTTAGTGAAAGAGCTTCCCTTCCCTTGAAGTAATTCTCCTCCCCTCCTCACCCCGTCCAAAGCCGGTGAGGCTCCTCGGACGGCCCCGGCCGTGGGCAGTGAGCCACCCTGGAAAGCGCGTGTGGCACGCGGCCTTCCTGGGCAGCAATTTCTCTTGATGTGGAAACGTTGTCTCCTCTTTAGCCCTTGTCTACGTTTCTCCAGTGTCAGATTTTCCTTGGGGTGCCGCCTCACTCCTCACGGGACACATGTCCGCGGAGGACGAAGGCGTGTTTGTGCAGGAGGCCCGCGGGGGCTCCAACTGGGTTTGGGATCTTATCTGCTTTCCATACCTTTGTAGTGAATCACTTGTTTTCAGAACGGTTTGGAGAATCGTTGGCAAAGTCCCACGAACCTAGAGGACACTTAAACCAGTTGTGTTCTAGACGCCGGCGGGTGAGGGGAGCTTCCCCTGGGGATCCTGACGTCGGATCGAGAATAAGAGCAGGATTGTGTCTACACCCACTGTCACTGGGTTTGTTATTGGCAAATGTGTGAAATGATTGTATTCAAATTAGCTCTTCAGGCTAAGCAGCCAGCATTTAGCTCAGTTGAAATCTTAGGTATTTCTGCATCTCTAGAATGCTAGCGCATTGCTTGACGCACCGATCGGGTGTCCGAGTATATCCCATTGCTCACTGTCTTACTTGGGATACTTGGCATTTTCTTTAAGTACTTTTGGTTGTTTTGAAAGTGAGTTTATTCAGTGTGGAGATTTGGGGAAGTACGCAGTAAACCCACGCAGCTGTCACTCAGCAGTGCCCACGCTTAGTACGTTTGCACGTCTCTTCTGAGTGTCATAGCACCTAAGCGCGTGTAGATCTGGGGGGCCGTGGGGGCCATGGGGGCCGGGCTGGCTCCTCCCTGCTGCCTCTGTCGTGGCTCTTGCACAGGTGGGAGAGCCTGTACTTGCTGGTGGCTCCGCTCTGCAGCTGATGGCTCTCCAGGTCCTGCGGAGCCCAGGGCACAGGCGGCCTCCTTTTGTTCAGTGTCCTCACGACTCCCACCTTCCAGGCAGCCGGCGCTGTGCTCGGATTGGCACCGTGGCTTCCTCTCTATCTCCCTGGGTCCTCTCCCGTGTTGCCAGTGCATGCAAAACCTGGCCCCGCCCCCCCGGCCCCGCCCCTCCGGCCCCACCCCTCCGGCCCCGCCCTGGCTCCCCTTGCCTGGGACACGCTCCCTCTGGCTTCCAGGGAGCCTCGTCCCCCACTGGAGCCCCAAGGGTGTCCACCGTCTCCTGGGTGTCGTGTGCTGGTCCATACCACTGGCACTGTGGGCTTGAAGGGGGTGCACGCACAGGAAATTTAAAACCAGATGGGTATTAAGTTACCTAGTGAGAAATTTTTGCCCTTTTAAATTTTTAAAAAAATTCATCTGATTGTGGGAGCGTGTTGATTACTGATAACATGTCTGTAACATTTCTGTTACTTTTGATGACCTCACTTTAAAAATTTTTTTTTAATTTTTTTTTTAACGTTTTTGTTTTATTTTTGAGAGAGAAACAAAGCGCTAGTGGGGTTAGGGCAGAGAGACAGAGGACACAGACTCGGAAGCAGCTCCAGGCTCCGAGCTGTCGGCACAGAGCCTGACGCGGGGCTCGATCTCATGAACCGGGAGATGGTGACCTGAGCCGAAGTCGGACGCTTCATCGCCTGAGCCACCCAGCTGCCCCTTGATGACCTCACTTTTAAACAAGAAAGCAGTGGGCCGCAGGCTCAGAGATTTTGCAGTCACGGATACGTGGGTAGAATTTAGCAATAAGCCCTTTTTTATAGTTTCTTGTTGTGCTCTCTCGTTTATGGTGGGTGGTACTGGCTTTCCACTTGAATTACCGATACAGTTTCCTCTTTAAACTTACTGTGACAAAGGGCATTCAGGTTTTCTAAATGTAAGCAATAGATTGGGCACACAGCTGTGGCTGGAGCAGGGCAGGGGCCTCCGGTGAGCTGCGTGGCTGTGCCGCGCTCTGCTGGCTTAACGTTCCGTAGGCGTCAGGCGTTTTCACCTCGTCCTCCCGCACGTTTACTGCCTTTGGTCATCAGTTCAGTTATCCAGTCCGCCGCGTGCTTTCGGGTATGTGCGGGGGACCATCGCGGTGCACAGGATGGGCAAGAGCCCCTGCCCTCGTGGAGCTGACGTCAGGGTGGAAGGACCTAGAAAGTAAAACTGAGAGTTTGTTAAATGGTGGCAGGTGCTGTGTAGAAACCTGAGTTCCCAGAAGAGGGCAGGGCAGAGCCTTGCCAGGTGGGGGCTGGATTTGGAAAGCCTGGGTCTTGCTCCCAGAGGCCACACTGAGAAGGTGGCCTGTGAGCAGAGAGCTGCAGGAGGCGAGAGGAGCAGGGGTGGGTGCTGGGGGAAAGGCCCGGGAGGGGAGACGGGCAGATGCAGAGGTGAGGCTCAGTGCTTCCAGCACGGTGCCGAGGCTGGAGCAGGGGCACAGAGGGGGAAGTGGTAAAGAGACGGGGAAGGCCAAAGAGAGGCCTCCTGGGCCAGTGGAAGAAGGTGCAGGAGGAAAATTGCATATTTTGTAATGGGAATATGGTGGTGTCGGATTTGAGAGTAGATTGAGTAGGGGTATGGACGGAAGCAGGGAGGCTAGTTAGGAGACTTAATGGGAAGATAGACGGAGAGGTAGCATTAGCTCAGACCAGGGTGGTCCTCGCACGGGTTTCAAAAAGTGGCCATTATTATGGGTAGAACCAACAGTCTGTTGAAATTTTGTATTGGAAAGAGAGAGAGAAGTAAGCTGTTCGCTAGGTCGGTGGCCTCAGGAACTAGAACTTGAGTTGGAACTGGCGGATGTTGGCAAAACAGAGACACAGGTTTCCGTGAAGGATGAAGGATTTGTCGTTGGGGGTGTTTGAGATGCTTACGATCCCCATGAAGAGATGTTGAATAGGTTACGTGCAGTGAGTTTGCGGTTTGCACGTAAGTGGGACTTGTAAGTACACGTTTAGGGGTGGTCAGTGTGTGGTTGACGTTTGGAGTCGTGGAGCTAGTGGAGCTCACGGGTGGTGAGCACAGGTAGAGGAAGAGAGTGAGGTCAAGGGGTCGAGGGGGCAGCAGAAAACCAAACTGCGTCACCGTTTTCACGGAGTGTACGTTGAGTATGTGTTTTATTCCATTAGTTATTCTTACAAGTGGGGATTGGTAGTGCCTGTAGGAATTTTTCTGTTGATACACGTCTGTTCACAAAGTATAGCTTTGGGGCACCTGGGTGGCTCCATCGGTCGAGCGTCCGTCTCTTGATTTAGGCTCAGGTCATGATGTCACGGTCGTGAGCGTGGAGCCTGCTTAAGATTCTCCCTCTGCTCCTTTAGCACTTGCGTTCACTCTTTCTCTCTCTCTTAAAAAATAAAAATAGGGGCGCCTGGGTGGCGCAGTCGGTTGGGCGTCCGACTTCACCCAGGTCACGATCTCGCGGTCCGTGAGTTCGAGCCCCGCGTCGGGCTCTGGGCTGATGGCTCGGAGCCTGGAGCCTGTTTCCGATTCTGTGTCTCCCTCTCTCTCTGCCCCTCCCCCGTTCATGCTCTGTCTCTCTCTGTCCCAAAAATAAATAAATGTTATGGGGCGCCTGGGTGGCGCAGTCGGTTAAGCGTCCGACTTCAGCCAGGTCACGATCTCGCGGTCCGTGGGTTCGAGCCCCGCGTCGGGCTCTGGGCTGACGGCTTGGAGCCTGGAGCCTGCTTCCGATTCTGTGTCTCCCTCTCTCTCTGCCCCTCCCCCGTTCATGCTCTGTCTCTCTCTGTCCCAAAAATAAATAAATGTTATGGGGCGCCTGGGTGGCGCAGTCGGTTAAGCATCCGACTTCAGCTCAGGTCACAATCTCGCGGTCCGTGGGTTCGAGCCCCGCGTCGGGCTCTGGGCTGATGGCTCGGAGCCTGGAGCCTGTTTCCGATTCTGTGTCTCCCTCTCTCTCTGCCCCTCCCCCGTTCGTGCTCTGTCTCTCTCTGTCCCAAAAATAAATAAAGGTTATGGGGCGCCTGGGTGGCGCAGTCGGTTAAGCGTCCGACTTCAGCCAGGTCACAATCTCGCGGTGTGTGGGTTTGAGCCCCGCGTCGGGCTCTGGGCTGACGGCTCGGAGCCTGGAGCCTGCTTCCGATTCTGTGTCTCCCTCTCTCTCTGCCCCTCCCCCGTTCGTGCTCTGTCTCTCTCTGTCCCAAAAATAAATAAATGTTATGGGGCGCCTGGGTGGCACAGTCGGTTAAGCGTCCGACTTCAGCCAGGTCACGATCTCGCGGTCCGTGGGTCCGAGCCCCGCGTCGGGCTCTGGGCTGACGGCTCGGAGCCTGGGGCCTGCTTCCGATTCTGTGTCTCCCTCTCTCTCTGCCCCTCCCCCGTTCATGCTCTGTCTCTCTCTGTCCCAAAAATAAATTAAAAAAAAAAAATAAAAAAATAAAATGAAAATAAACAATAAAGTGTAGCTTTATGTACGTTTCCTTGTGTGAGTGAGAAACAGCTGGATTATCCCAGCAAAGCAGGACTGGCATCCAACACACGAGACTCGCGTCATCCCGTGTGGGGAGTGGGCAGGGCAGTGCCCCGCTGTGGAGCATGGGCGGACCCCTCTGCCGCGCCACGGATGGGGCGGGGGGTGTCCTTGCGGTGGATGGGACCCCCGAGTGGCTTTGCTCACCGCTGTGGTGAGACGCTGCTCAAAGCAAGGAGGCTTCCGGTTGACCCGCGGCCCCAGCCTTTGTAATGACAGTTGTGGGCAACACTTAAAAGTCCCAGAGTGGGAAAAGAAAAAGGAAAACGCGTGCCAGCGGGTCACGGCAGCGTCACTTCTTTCTGACCTTTAGGCCACCTGTTTCCCCTTGCCTTGATGGGCTGGATGGATCTCTGGTTCATGGGCAAGTAGGCGCTGTGACAGTGGCTGATGTTTCTGGCATCAGTAATTCACCAGTAGGGGTTACGCTGCTGTGGGTTAGCGGTAGATATTCTCCCTTAGGAGCTGAAGGAAGTTCCATTTGACTGGTAGTTGAATTTCCGTCCTGTGTGGGTGTCGAGTCTGATCACCTGTGTCTGCCCCAGACGATGCTTTTCTCCTTTTTTTGTTCGTGGGCTCAATCTTACCAGCTGATTTTCTAGTGGGACACAGATCTCGGTCTGGTGGAATCAGTCCCCCTTTTGTGTGTATTAACCTCTTCATCTGGAGCTGAACCCAACTCACGTACTTGATTTAGGACTTTTGTACCTGTGTTCCTGAGAGATTGTAGTTTTCTTGTGATGATCGTCCTCAGGTGTTGTCGGGGTCACACTGACACATGACACGGAGTTGAGGCGGCACCTTCACTTTTTGTTCTCCGCCAGAGTTTGCAGAAGGGGCGCGTCACGGCTTCCTTTAGCAGGTGCATGGGTTGACTGGTGGGGCTCTGTTGGAAAATTCCCGATTTTGGCTTCAGTCGCTTTGATAGACACGGAATATTCAGTATCTTGTCCCTTCTTGGGTTCGGCTTTGGAAGTTGTATTTATCACAGAATTGGCCCCCATTTCATTTAGATTTCCTAATTTCTTGGTGTGAAGTTGTTTACAGTGTTCTCTTTTATGCTTTTAACTCGAGTGGGCTGGAGGGTGACCGCCATCCCCGTCCTCAGCCCTGTGGCCAGTCCTGGTGTCTCTCTCCTCCTTCGCTCTTGGAAGGAGCTCAGCATCCAAGGAACGGTTTGTTTGGTATCGTCCGTTATACAGTCTGGTTCGCTGATTTTTTTCTTTTATTTGCTGTCTCTCAAACTTTTTATGATGAACAGATGGATCATTGATTTTTCAGCCTGTCTTGCTCTTGAACAGGTGTGTGTAAGGCTGGACACGTTGCCCCCAGACCTGGCTTAATTTGAGCTCTTAAGTCTCTGTGTTGGGTTTTCCCTGTCGTTAACTCAGAATGTTTTCTGATTTTAATCTGACTTCTGTGTACACCAGTAACTCATTTGAGTTCTACTGGATCATTTAAAAGCAGTTGGGATCTTTCTAACTATCTTTTTGTTCCTGATTTCTGGCTTAATTCCACTGTAATCCAAAACATACTTTTTATCATTCCGATCCTTGGATGTGACTGAGGCTCACTTTTCGGCCCAGCATTTGGTCAGTCTGCTGACCTTTCGCAGTCCCGGAGGAGAGTGCCCCTTCCCCGTGCTGTGCGCGGCGTCCCGCTGGCATCCCGCGGTGACGCGTGTCACGGCAGGACTCGCGTCGCCGTCCTCCGTGCTGGTGTGCCGTGCGAGGTGCGTGGAAGTGTGCCCCTGTTGGCGAGGCGTCACGTCTGTCGGGCCTGGGGTTGTGTCTCACGCGCTCCGAGCCTGTGTCGTCACGTGTCCCCCGTGTTGTGTGCTTGTCGCTCTCTGTGCGGATCCACGATGGCGCCGCGCACCTGGAAACGCGTGTGCTTCAGCCCGTGCGGTCCGTGTGCGGAAGGTGTACCCGCTCGCGTCTCGTGCCGCTGCCGTGTCTGAGGGGCGCCTCTCACTTGGGGTTTTGTGTGTTTCTTACCTGCTTTTGATTTTTTTCCTTTCTTGCCTCCTTTCGGATTCAGGGTTTTGTTTGTTTTCATTCCATTTCCTCCCTCTGTTGGCTTCCTGGCTCTCATTCTCTTAGCTGTTAGTAGCCAGCCTGGTGGTAAAGTGTGTGTCCTTGACTCAGTGGGGTCCACGGTGAACTAGACCTCATGGCCGGGACGGGGGCCCCGGGGCTTTTCCTCCCTTTGCCCGGCCCTTGGCTCTCCTGCCGCTGTCATCCTCTGTCCGACTGCCCGCTCGTCGGTGCGCCGTCAGCCCCCGCGACGCTCCGGTCACCGCTTTCTGTGGCCGGCGCTCCCGCGGGTCTGCCCAGGGCCCCGCTCTCCGTGCTCTCGCTCCGTGTCCTTGTCCTGCCTGCAGAGTCGTGGCTGACAGAAAATCCTCTCGCTGAGTTTAAAATGGTCTTTATGATCTTCGTTTTATCTCCCCTTTCATTTCGGGATGTGTTGAACTTCCAGAAATAGCAGGAATAGAAAACTAACTCGCGCTGAACCAGTGCCCGTGCTCCACACGACGGCGTCTTGGCTGCAGACGCTTTGCGCAGAGATTTCCAGTGTGGTCCCTGCACCAGCATCGCTGGCTCTCCTTAGGAATGCAGGTTCTCGGGCCCCACGCCGGGCCTACTGGACGCAGCTTCTGGGGGCGCGGCCCAGGAATCTGCTGTAAGGACAGAACCGTGGCTTTGGCGTGTAATTCTTGCAAACGAGGACGTACTCCTTCACAACCAGCGTGCTGCTCTCCACACCAGGAGGTGAGCGCTCGCGTCCTTCCGCCTCAGACGCAGAGACCCCTTTGAGGGTAACCGTTGCGCCTCTGAGAGCGATGCTCTTGCGAGCGGAAAGACCCGGCGCAGGCTCGTGGCCTGCGTGTGATTAGGGCATGGAACCAGGTTTCAGTTGTGTGCCTTCTTGTAGGGACGTCCCAGGATTCGTCACATCTTCTCAGACGGCGCAGTTCCCGTGGGCCCCCTCCCCACGTACGCCGACTTTGATCACTTGGCAGAGATGATGTGTTCACTGTCAGTCTCTTACTCCCTGTAACTTACATAAATGTTTTCCGGGAAAGTACTTTGGAGCTTCATAAACGTCCATTTTGTCATCAGACTCTCACCCGGTGGCTCTAACATCCGCCGATTTCCGTGGCTCAGTTACTAACATGACGGTTGCCAAATGGTCACCTGCTAATGCTGTCACTCTTCCTCCAGTGCTGGTTAGCGCTCCACTGTGTGCGAGTGCTTTCTCCTGTCCCTGTGCACTCACTTATTTGGCTGTGCCGCAGGGGACACAGGCTGGGGGGCTCCCGGGACCCCCGTGTTCGCCCGCATGCCTGTGCTTCACTCTCCTCCCGTCCCGGGTGCCGGCGACTCTGGGCCCATAGCAGCCCCGCGGGGTCCGTCCTCCTCGCCCCCCACTCGTAGGTCCTCACGGAGCAAGGAGCTGGGCTCTCACGGCTTCGGTCTCTGTGCTTCCCGAGCTGACCATTGTGTGTGACCGGTGTCCTGCCATGCCTGTCTGCCGCCGTCACCACTGACGTCCCCAGCCCCCGCCGGTGCCCCCGCCACGCACATCTCCACTTTGGTCTCTGCTTGGCTCGAGGTTCCTAACGTTGTCTGGAAAAGGTCTGCTGGTGCGTCTTCGGTGTGGCCTGTGCCCCACTCCCTGTCTGCCCCCTTCTGGGGCCCCAGTTGGCCCCGTGGGCCTTTTCCGCACGTTCCGTGCCCTCGCGCTCTTCTCTGTTTTCCGCACCCTGTTTTCTCTCGGAGCCTGGGTGTGTTCTTCTTGTCCGTCCCCCCAGTTACTAGTCTTCTCAGCTCTTCCCAGCCTGCCTCTAAACCTGCATTTCCTGTTTGTGTTTTTAATTTTAATCGTAGTCCTTCTTGACTCTAGAATTTCCATTTTTTTAATTTCAAGGTATTTGCCGAAATCATTTTGTTACCTGATTTCTTGAACATACCAGGTAACTGCACTACCTGCACCTGTTTTAGATCTGTCTACACTGCCTGGTTCTCTCCGTCCCTTCGTTTTCCTGTTTTAGATCTGTCTACACTGCCTGGTTCTCTCCGTCCTTTCATTTTTGGTCGTTCGGTCTTATTTTTGGTGTGCCTTGTTTTTTCTTTATGTTCCAGCCATCAAAGATAGCTCAAAGCTCTGGTGGTGTTACCTTACTCTGGAGAGGACGTAGGTGCTGTCCCCTGGCACCTAAAGTAGGGCCAGGTCCCCGAGTCCATTGAGAAACCACCCGTCGGTGCTGCGCTTAGGCTTGTGAGGGTCTGCTGTGTCCCCCCTTTGCCCTTGCTGATGGGAGTGCGTTCAGTGGGGCCCTTGCTCTGTGGTGGGTCCTGACCCACCGTACTGTGCCCACCGTCCCCTCCCCTGGTGCCGTCAGCTTCCCAGCAACCGCCTTTGAGAGCAGGCGAGCCCTGGGAGGGAGGCGTGTGGAGACCAGGCAACTCGCCTTTTCCCCTTTCTTCGCTGGGACCTGGAGCCTCCCACCTTGGTGCCTTCGCTCAGGTGTTTCCCTCATGTTGCCTGTCTCTCCTGGTGGCTCAGGAGGGGCATGTTGTCCTCACTGGTCCACCGGGAGCTGGATGTGACAGCCATTTTAACCAGAGACATGGTGGCGGTATCTGGTAGTTTTTTTATTGTTATTGTGTTTTGCATGTTATTTAATTTGTGAGTATTAAGAGAATCTAGTATATTGGACTTATAGTTTTAATGGGTTTTTTAATGTTTATTTTGAGAGAGAGAGAGACAGAGACAGGGCGTGAGCAGGGGAGTGACAGAGAGAGAGGGAGACACGGAATCTGAAGCACGTTCCAGGCTCTGAGCTGTCAGCACAGAGCCTGACGCGGGGCTCGAACCCACAAACCGTGAGATCACGATCTGAGCCGAAGTCGGACGCTTAACCGACTGAGCTGCCCGGGAGCCCCAGACTTACGATACTAATTAAATGTTGAGAAACGCTGGACGTTCTAATTGATTTTTAAAGTTTGTAAGCATTTTAAAAAATAGCTCCGTTTTTTAGAACAGTTTTAGATTTCCAGAAACGTCGTGGAGGCGCGGGGGAGTTCTCACGCACCCGCCCCCAGTTTCCCGTGCTAACGTCACGTTTGCGAGGCGTGCTGTCGCGGTGCATCAACCAGCACCCGTACCTCCATGCCTTCCTCGGTTTCCTCACTTCTTCCCTGACGCCACGTTCCTGTTCCAGGAGCCCATCCGGGACACCGTGTGACAGTGAGTTGCCATGTCTCCAAAAGCTCCATTTGGCCGTGACGGTGGGTCAGAGCTCCGGCAGTCCTCGTGACGGTTCCGAGGAGGACCGGCCAGGCGTGTCTGCCTTTTTTCTCAGGGTGAGCCGGTGTTTACGTTCTGGGGGAGAGAGCCTGCAGAGGCGAAGCACCGGTTCCATCCCTTCACGGATCGTAAACCTGCCTCCTCCCTGCCGGTGCCGGCCTTGACCCCCTGGCCGAGGCCACGCAGATGCGCACGCTCCCTTTCTGCGGTCTCCGTGCACACCGCACACTTTACATCTGTCCACTGAGTAGGAATCGTGTGAACATTTAGAGGGATCCTGATGTTTTTGAAGGAAATTCAGCTGCTTGATACTAAAGCAGTGATCAGTTTGGGCACCCGGGGGGCTCAGTCGGTTAAGAGTCCGACTCTTGATCTCAGTTCAGGTCTTGATCTCAGGGTCACGAGTTCACGCCCCGTGTTGGGCTTCCACACTGGGTGTGAGCCTACTTAAGAAAACAAAGCACAAAACAAACAACGATGGATTGAGTTGAGATAGAACGTAAATACCGGTAACCGTTGTCCTCGTTGGCAGAGCACTTCGTCTGGACGTTGAAGACATGGGCATCAGTCCTTACCAGGTGTCCCTTGGACAGCACATGGCCGGGCATCTGGGGAGGAGCGGCAAAGCCCCTGCTGCTGATTTCTCCCGCAGCTGTTGTAGGACTGGAGAGATTTGTGGTTCCAGGAGGGGTCCCTGGCCAGGCTGCAGAACTGCTTTCTAGAAATGCCTGAGGGAGCAGCAGGTGAGGCCGGTCCTCCCCGGGACACCCGAGACACCGCGTGGTCTGCTGCCTGGAGGACAGCAGGGTGGGGACGCGTGAGAATTGTTTCCTTCAAGAGGAGGAATTGCTTGGTGTCAGAGCGGGGGGCGTCCTGTGGCCACGTATGTCCTGGGACACGTGAGTTGCTGGGGTGGGGGCCGTTGCGGGAGGACCCTCAGAAGCCCACCACCCTGCCGGCCAGTTTCTCATTTTCCAGGGAAAACTAGTTTCAGTGTTGAAAATGTGTTTCAGCCAAAGTGCCTCGACAGCATGACAAGTTTGTGTGATTCTGATTCAGGTAGTAAAGGTGATGAAGTTACCAAGGTCACAATCCTGGTTTCGTGAGGACCTCGCAAAGTGTGTGCCCTGTGCTTGTAGAGACGTGAGGAGCCGGAGGAGGGCCGAGCTCTGCGCGTCGCAGCCCCAGTACACGCTGCGCGTATTTCACGCCAGACCCTGAACTTGCTGGGGCTTGTGGTAGGAGGTTATTGGAAGCGGGAGCAGGGCGCCGACCTTTTGTTTTTAGTTAAGTGCTGTGGTCCCCTCTCCCTCTGAGGGTCCTTCTTCTCTTCCTGTCTTTGCTGTTCTGGGTCTGTGTTTAAGTCTCTTTCCTTCTGCCAGCGCTTTCTGAATCTCATTGACGGGATGTTATTTCTTGCTTATGGTTTCATTGGCTTCTCTTTCTTGAAGCGTCTCAAATGTATAGTTCCTTGTATTCTGCACGTGGCAACGTCAGGTCTGGAAGAGCGTCAGACTTGGTCATTTCTCGTGTGCTCTGATTCTGACCCTTGGTGGCTTATTCCCTTCTGTGTTTGGAGACTTTGGACGCGAAGTTCATGCTCTGTGGGCATATATCTGTGGGCGTTTGGTGAGAGTCCCTCCTAAATACAAGATGCCCACTTCAGTTTGAATTCAAATAAGCAACAGCTACTCTTTTGGTGTGAGTATGCCCCGAACATTCCGTTCCTCAGGGCAGCCGGGACTGTGCGGGGTCTCCGGGCTCCCACGCCAGGGTGAGGACTGACCGTGGCCGCCCGGGAGCTGTGCTGCGTGTCCGTAAAGAATCCCCTTCCCACACGGCCCCGCGGCCCTGCCTGCTGTCTCTGGGCGGCTCTCCAAACGTCCCCGGGGCAAGGAGGCCACAGCCTGCCATCCTGCCTTCCGGTCTGCTCTTCGCTTTCAGCCCCTGTTGTTGCTGGTGGAGCTCAGCAGTGCATTTAAAGCATTTCCAGAGGTTTTACATCAAGAGCTTTCTCCTGGCGTTGGGGCTGTTGCCTTGCTGGAAATGGAAAGCCGCTGGGTTCCCACGGGATCTGAACGCCGGCTTTGGTGCCGGTGCTTCCCGTGTCCGAGCTCCGGGGCGTCTGAGTCGGAAGCTCCGTGTCTCTCTGTGCTCAACAGGTGTTTGCCTGGTGAACCCCCAGGACAGGACTCATTCAGTGCCCGGCCCGCAGGGCATAGAAGGGAGACCTGGCAGGTGAAGGAACTCCGTCTTCTGTTATCATCCGAGAATCCCAGGCAGAGGGTGCCCTCGGGCATCTCGGGAGCACGAAGATACTGTGAGCAATGACGGCTTACCCCTGACGCTGGCTGCCGTCCCTCCCCCCAAACCGTCATCATTTTACGCTCACTCACTTACCGCTCGGCAAATATTTATTGTTCCGGGCACTGTTGTAAGCGTCGGGGCCACATCTGGGACTAGAACAAAAGCTTGCTCGCAAGGAGCCTGCATCCTGGTTGGGGGAAGGCGGGACAGACGATAAACACGTATGTAGCGGGGCGTCTGAGTGCCGCGGGGCAGAGATGAAGCTGTCTCCGGTGGGAGCTGCGCTGAGAGAGGGCGCCCGCACGGGCAGGTGACCCCTGCACCTGCAGGCTGGGCACGGAGCCCCCGCCCGTGAAACGGAGCCGG
The DNA here is from genome assembly GCF_007474595.2 of Lynx canadensis. NCBI lineage: Eukaryota > Metazoa > Chordata > Mammalia > Carnivora > Felidae > Lynx > Lynx canadensis. The sequence goes on along the minus strand of NC_044310.1, from coordinate 219,580,816 downwards.
TGGGGCGGCAGGCGGAGCTGGAGGTGAGGTGGGAAGGTAGCAGGGCGGGGTCAGAGGGGGCTGGGGGCCGTGCTGTGAAGACTGGCCTGATGTGTTGGTGAGACCGGAAGCCAGCACGGTGTTTTGAGGGTGATCGCGTCTGTATTACGCGCGGGAAGGATCGCTCCGCTTGATGCGCTGGCCCTCGAGTGGGGGCAGGGAAGGGGGGTGTTTGAGGAGTCTGGGTGAGACGTGGTGGGGCCTGGCTCACGTGCCCTTACCCGAGGGCCCCCTTCCCCGCTACAGGTTTACAAGGAAAGACGCTGTTGTTGAAGGGTTCAAGTGCAGGAGAGTGGTCAAGGGAGGGCCGTGACCGCGGGGGCAGGCGCCTCGGGCAGGCGCTGGGCGTGGTGTTTGTCTCACTGCGTTTCTTCGAGCCGTGTCGTGGGTGTGGTGCCGGGTGCAGGTAGAGACGACACTAGGACTCGTGCTCTGAAGCGGATTGGCGGTGACGTGCCAGCTGGGCGTTTGTAGGACACACACAGCTGCTTGTTTTGACAGCGGGCTTCATTGTGGGGCCTCGGGCACACTTATTAATGGATCCTGTGTTAACTGAGTGAACCCAGAAAAGGTGTCTCTCTCACTAGAGAACTTTCCAGGACCACTGGACACCGAGGACGCCTGTCCCCTCTGCATGCTGGAGTGGCGCTCTCGTGTGACTGCCTGTCGGTCAGGCCATCCTAGGGGACGCTCGTGGAAGCAAGTCCGCCCAGCTTTGTGAAGCATGAGGACCACTGGGGGCACAGTGGGGGCACAGGGTTCGCCCCCACCGAGCTCCTGTACCTGCTCCCACGCTGTGTTCTGTCCACTCGGCCAAAGCATTTCAGCCCCGTTCTCCTTTTCAGGCTCACACTTTCTGTTTTCATAACGTTTGATCGAAGTCTGCAGTTGCAGCGACAAGTACCATCGGCGTGGCTGTTTGAACTAATGACCTGTTCCCCTCTGAGGGTGGGGGGCAGGGGAAGTACCATGGCCCCCGGAGGAGCTGCCCCTTCCCCGCGGCGTGTGGGCCCGGGGCCTGGGCCAACAGGAGCCGCCGCGGGAGGAGGGGCGGGGGAGGAGGGCTGGTGAAGCGGAGGAGCCCCCGGAGCCGCCCCAGCCCCCGCGGCCGAGGGCACGGCGCCTGTGTCGGTGCTGTGGGAAGGTCGGGGTGGTGCGGGCTGCTGGCCCTCGACCGAGAGTTTGGGCAGAGTGGTGGCAGTGGGCTTTCCCGTATTTTGTTTTATCTCGAAAGGCCGAGATCTCAGTGTTTTTGTAGCACAAGGGCAAGAGCCAGCAGGAAGTGAGGGAGAAGGTACGGGAGGGTGGGCGCAGCAGGTGGCAGAGACTGCAGGGGTGCAGAAGGGGTCGCCGGCTCGCCGAGCAGGTGTGGCCGCCCTCAGGGCCGTGGGCACAGTGCGCAGGCGGGCCCCAGCGCCTGCAGGAGCGGTCGCCCTGAGCGGGAGTGGACACCACTTCGTGAGATCTGGTGGGTGAGGCTCTTTCGCGCCAGAGACCCCTGCCGGTGGGCCGCTGGCCCAGTAGAGGACCTGCCTGCGGGGGGCGCGGGGCCCGACAGCCTCCGTCCAGCTTCAGGTGAGGACAAGAAGAGGTAGAAAGGACTTTCGTCAGTCCTTTATGCTGAACCGCGGGCTTCACTTGGGATTACTCACTGTCTACAAGAAAGCCTCTGAGGTGAGTTTTAGACTCACCTTTCGGGAAAGGCGGGGCTCAGAGATCAGCTCCAGCGGCACCCTCCTAAGGAAGGGCGTCAAGGGCGGAAGTCTGGGGTGATGGTTCGGAAGACGCCGTCCTGGCTGGCTGGCGAGGGCCTTCTGTTGGCAGACAGCGGGTACGCAGCAGGGCCCGGATCCTCCGAGGGCCTTGGCGCCCTCCTGGTGGTCGGCAGTGAGAAGGAGAGGGGCTCTGAGGGGACGGCTGGGGTGCAGGCAGGAGGGTCCCGGGGCAGGGGTGAGAGCTGAGAGGCAGGGCTGACAGGGAGGCTGCAGTACGAGGGCTTGTGCCAGTTGTGAGCTGTGGGTGAGGCCCCGTGCTGCTGCCCCAGGAAGGCGGCGCTGTCGTTATTCCCATTTGTCAACGAACCGCCTGGCACAGAGGTTATCTGCCGTTGGGGGCGGAGGTTCCCGGAGGACGCACTGGGGCTGCGTCCCGTCAGCCAGCCCTTCGGGCACAGCAGCCACACGGGGGCCCCCGGGGTGGCTGGCGTGCAGGCGCGTGTGCGTGAGCATTTCCGGCTTAGCTGTGTCGTGACCTGGGGGTGCAGACTAGTGAAGACAGACCTGAGATTTCACAGGAATAGGATTTTTTAGTTTTCGTCTGGTTTTGTTGATCCTGTGACCTCGGCGTTTGCTCAGCTCTGTCGCTGGCTGGGGTCCGGGTCCTTTCAGGTGCCTGCCACACTCCGGGTGACTGCCTGTCTCCAGTTTCTCCCGAAGTGATGTTTGCAGAGGGGCACGCGTGCCTGGAGTCTGAGAATATCCATCCGTGCTCTTTCTGTTCACCCGGCCCCCTTCGGTGCTTGGAACGGCCGGGGCCTGCTCGGGGGGTGCTGATGTGTGCGAAGCAGCCTGCTAACTTTTGAAAGTCATTTTTCAGACATGGTATTGGGTCACTTTTTATTTCCGTGCAGCCCTTCCTTAGGGCAGACAAGCTGTGAATTGGTTTCCACTTTACCGATTCAGTGTCTTTTCAATTTAGGGAGGCCAGATGCCATTAAGATACGGCGCTCCCTCCACCAATCCGATTGTTCCAAGACAGTTGCTAGGACAACGGTCTTCTGCTTCCTCTCCTGCTGTTTTTATTTCTCTACTCTCTCAAGTTGTCTTCACCGCAGCACCAAGTGACCATGTTTCCGAACGGAGTCGGTCAGTCACTCCAGCATGCTAACACCGCGTGCTCTCGCTCCTGTGAGATTCCCTTTGATAAAGACAGACGTGCAGTGACCAGGAGCCGTAGCGTCCGTTCACGTGAACACGCTCGGGAGGAGAGGTGCAGACGTTTAATTGTCCTGCGCTTCCTCTCGGCGCGTAAGTCTCAGAACTTAATCTGCTACGTGTGTTTGTGTCCAAGTGCAGATTCTCAGCGTGGACGTTGTTTAGTTGAGCGCGTAGAGTGCTTTTCAGCCTACCCTTCGCCCGTCGGGGCTGGAAGACGCGCCGAGACGTGCGCTGCGAGTGCCCCTGCACACGCTGCCTGGAGAGCGCGTCCCCGAGACTCCGCATCGGTCCGTGTGCCCCGTGACTTCGAGTCCCGCGTGTGAGGATAACACGTGTCCCCCGGAGAAGACCGCTAGCGCACGACGCGGGCTTTTCACCAGGTGCTTTCCCCTGAGTGAAACTGCGGATTGTCACGTGTTATCTGAGGCTCTGCTGGTGGCAGGTCACGGGGAGACGCCTTAGCACGCAGCCTGACAAAGCCCGGGTGCCCGGACTTGGCGGTGCGCTCAGTCGATACTTTTGTTTTAGGGTTTCTAGAAAGAATACTGTTTTCAGGTATTTAAGCGAGTGCTTGAGTTAGGGCCTTTTCCACTCACTGCTCGCGTGAGTCCTTGCAAACACACGAGTCTGTGGTGCTCCTGGCAGCGGATTTGGCCGCTGAGTGTGGATGTGTTTGTAACAGGCTGTGGTGTTTGTGCTAAAGATAGAAGGCACTTGTTCTTTAAAAGATGGCTTTTGAAAATTGTCTTTGATAAAATGAGATTTTGAGGGGGGAGTTGATTTCAGAGTTTCATCCTTGATTTATGCTTAGCAGTAATGGAAAATCAGGGAGATTGCATATCAGAGAAGTGCCTCTACTAAATAATTTCTACCACGCTCATTGAAATTAATGAAAAATTCTTAGAGTCCATTAGCATTTCTACGTAATAATGGGAAACAGAGATCGGAAGTTGGAATCCCGGGGTCACTCCAGACTTACCGAGCCGGCAGAGCATCTGGAAAGAGCAGAGTCCGTCGTAGCCGGTATAACTCACGTCCCGGCTCTCGTGGGGTGAGGCGGGTCCAATACAAGGAGGGCTTCATTTGATCCTTTTAAAAAAATTCACCTCTCGACAGTAATACGACAAAGGATTTGAGGCCAGAATTCCTGCCTGTGTTCTAGTCCTCTGGAGAGCCGCTAAGAGACTGTGAGCCTCAGTGAGCGCCCTGCGGTGACCGCTGAGAGCCAGGGTTCCCAACCGGACTCTGCAGGAAACACGAGGGGAGGTGGGAAAGGCTGGGCGTCCACCCTCCCAGGCCAGCGTGGAGCGGGGACCGTGCCCCGACACATGCCCAGGCGTCTCTATTCTAGAAACTTGAAGCGGCACAGCATGATACACCAGGACTGGCAGATAAACAGAAAATCGGAGGGAGTGAATGGAATTTGGTAAAACTCAGGAAAGGCAGCATGTGGTCGAGAGAGACAAAGCTACTATATCATTTTCCAGAGTTAGCAGCGGGAGGACTTCCTGTCTGCTAACCCGCTCCCGGTGTCCCGGAAGATGATCCTGGACTTGAGACCCGCGGTTCTAGCCTGCCGCTTGCAGCCCGGTGGCTCGGGCAGGCCACGTAACATCTTGTCAAGTAGGGAAGGTGCCCGCCTGCCCCTCGTGGCGTCGGGACGTGTGAGGCGGTGCCGGCGGCGGGACTTGGTGACCATCGCTGGCGTCGATAAGTAGGCCGGTGACTGCCCTGGGCGTCGCTTTGAGATGAGTGCCAGGAGGAGAGTCTGCAGACGGGTGCAGGGGCTCCCAGGGGACAGGGAGGGCTCGTGGAGAGAGGGGCAGGAGCTGTGGAGGAAGAGCGGCCCGGGGAGGCACCCCAGAAGAGCAGGAGCGAAGAAGAGGCAGAGGCCCGGACAGCCAGTGGTCAGCTGCTCCCTCGGGGAGGTGCCCGTGCGGGAGGTGGGGCCGGCTCTGTTCCCCGAGCACCAGTGTTCTAGTCTCTGTCACAGACGGGGGCCAGGGCACTTCCTTCCCGGGAGGTGGTGATGGAGCAGGCCTGGGGGGAAGGGGGGGGGGGGGGAAGCAGGGCTGCAGGAGCCAGAGCCTGGCCCGGAGAGGGCCGCGCAGTGAGCCACTGGGGAGAGGCGAGGTCTCTTCCTGCTGGGAACCTGCTCTCCCGCGCCACGCGTCGACGCTGTAGCAAGTGAGGGTCAGATTTGCATCGTTTTCTCTTTTCCTGCTGCTTTTGGCTTGGTTGATAATGGTCTGTACTTCTGTTTTATTTCCGCCGTTGACTCAAACGCTACACCCGTCTCACCGGTAATGACCGCTCCGGGCCGCTCCAGCGCACGCCTGTCCCTCGCCACGTGAGCGGCCCGTCCTGTCCTGCCAGGCCACGTGGAACGCAGGCACCTCACGGGGGCACCTCCCGCCCAGCTCCTCCCGCCTCTGCCGGGTTGCTCCCCTGCATTTCACGTTACCCGTGTCGGTAGCCTCGTGACCTGTTGTTGTTATCTCAGCTTCAAACGGTCAGTTCTCTGTGAAAGAAGTGAGAGGTTCTTCGTGACCCGCCACCCGCCCCGTCGCTCCCTTCTCTGGCGCGCTCGCGCTCTGCGGTCCCGGGCTTCCGTCTGGCGGCTCTCTCGTGTGGCCTGAGCCGCCTCCGTCGCTGGTGCTTACGGCACGGGTCTGCGGGCAGCGCGTCCTCTGAGCTCTTGCTTGAAGAAAGAGAAGAACCAGCTTCAGCTGCACCTTCACAGACACGGGCGCCCGGAGAAGAATCCCGGGTTGGCACGCGTCCCCCCCCGACCCGCTGAGGCCCCGTGGATCCTGGCCACACGGCTTCCGTGGACGAGTGTGAGGTCCTGCTTGCCCGCGGCCCTTGTGTCTCTTGCTCTCTGTCTTTGTCACCGCTTCCCAGCCACTTCGTCACGACGCGCCTCCGCGAGCCGTCGTGTCCCGCCTGTGCGCGGCGCTCGCTCGGTCTCCGTAGCATCTGTGAGCACGCTTGGGCCCTGTTGCCCCGGGTGTTGTCTCTCACCCCTTCTGGGGGCTCCGTGCACAGACGTTGTCCGACTTGACGGTGACCCAGAGGTCACCGAGATTCCGTTTTGGGTCTTTTTGTCTCTGGGCCTTACTTTCAGTTCCCCGTTTCCTCGCGTGTGTGAGACAGGCTGGCAGTTCCCTGGTGTTCGTTTGGGTCCTCCGAGGAACAGAAGCCAAGATGGGATTAAGTTGCCCAGACTGTTGGGAGACACCCGTGAGGAGTAAAGGGGAGAGATGCGAGGTGCAGGGGGAGCCTTTAGTCCTCCGCTGCGTGCCGTCCGTGACCGGAGAGGGACGGGAGGAGCGTGGTGTAGCAGCCGTGCAGGATGGACCTGGCCAGGTGGACGAGGGAGAGTCCCACGGCCCCCACAGACGGGCTGGCCTGGACCCTCTGTGGCTCTGACCTGAGGGCCGAGCGCCTTACCAGGGCGTGGCCTCGGTGCGAATGGGGTGGTGGACCACAGGGTCGGCGTGGGGGCGGTGGGGACATCTGAGCCGTACACTGCTGTGACCACCACCCCCGTCAGGTGGAATCTTATTTCAGAAATCCTATTTTCTTTTAACCCTAGGATTTTTATTTGTTTCTTTTTATGTTTTCTAGTTTTCTCATTATTTTCATTTTTCATTTAATTCCTTGAGGAGGTTGAATATTTTTATAATAGCTGTTTTAACGGTCTTGTTTGCTAATCCGTCATCGTCATTGTCTGACGATTTGTCTGAGCCTGATTTGTTTTCGCCCCTAATTTGTTTTCCCCTGGTTACAGGTTATGTTTCCTTCCTTCCTTCCTCCCTCCCTCCCTTCCTTCCTGTTTATATTTGAGAGAGAGCAAGCGGGGAAGGGGCAGAGAGAAGGAGAGAGAGAATTCCAAGCAGACTCCACCTTGCCAGCACAGAGCCCGATACGGGGCTTGAACTCACAAACCGGGAGATCACAACCTGAGCCGCAACCAAGATTCAGACACTCAACCGACTGAGCCACCAGGCGCCCCAAGTTACATTTTCCCTTCACACGTCTAGAGACTTTTCAGTGGTTGCTCTGTATTGTTAGTTCTACGTTTTTGAGTACTAGATTTTGTTTTATTCCTCTGAAGAGTGTTAGAACGTTTACTCTGCCAGCCGGAGGTAACTGCAAATCAGTTTAACAAGCTTAACTTTTTGGTGAGTCTCAGGTAGCCTGACTTCTAGGGAAGTATTAGCCCGATACGTGGGCATGGCGGGCCTTGGCTGCCTGGAGCTCAGTCACTCACGGCCTGAGGGGAGCACCTTGCAGCCCCCAGAAATGCTCTTTCCCTCGGATGGCCCTCTGCCTGCCTCCGGGAGCGTCATCTCACGCGTGCACGGATGTGCCCAGCCACAGACCCAGTGGGTCACTGCGATGAGCCTCTTTCCTTGCCCGGGGCCTCCCTTCTAGCTCTCTGCCCACAGATGCTAGCCACCCTGACCTGTCTGTCCTGGTGTGGATTGGTCCGGTGGCTCTCACGTGGTCCGTCTTCAGTGGCAGAGCACATACGGCCGCTCCCCAGGCCCCTCACCGGGCCCCTCCCCCGGCCCCTCCCTTGGGCACGTACCCCCACTGCCCCCCTCTCCTGGGCACATGTGGCCCCTCACCCGGCCCCTCTCTGGGCAGAGAGGCGCCACAGTCAGTCTGCAGACAAGTGGCATGAGCGACTTCCAGCCAAACCGTGTTTTCCCCGAGCACAGTCGTCAGGCTGGAGGTGGTCTTCGGGTCCCGGCACTAGGCCGTCCCCGGCACTGGGCCAGCAGCCTGTGTTAAGTGCACAAGGACACGTGGAAGCCCAGAACCGCCCCCGCGGGGCAAGCCGCGGCGTCACAATCTGGGCCGGCGGCCTCCGCGCCTTCTGAGTGCTGTGTCAGCATCCGTCTGCTCACCGTTTACTTGCCCTCGAGTGAGCAGCCCCCCTTCTACAAGTGTACCTGAAACACGGAAAGCTGGAGGCACGCGTCGAAGATGGTTTCTCTCCAGGAAAGCCTCAGGAGCAGGTTGGCCCGCGGGCTGCACACGGGAGGCAGTTGTGGCCGGTGGCCTAGTGAGTGGAATGGAGTCCGAGCCAGAAGACGTGGGTTCGGATCCTAGTCCCGTGCACACTCTAGCTGTTCGTCCCTGGGCTACTTAGCCTTTCTTTTAGAGAGAGAAGAGAAAGGACTGCGTGTGCTATGAGCTTCAGGAGGCGTGGAGTGTGCAGTTAGCTCCGCTCTCCTTCCTTGGCGCCCGGCCCCTGGGCCCCTAAGAGGCAGCCTGTGAGAAGTTTCTTTTGAACGTCCCCTTCCAGGGGTCGTGTGCTAGCAGTGCATGCGTGTGTGCGTACTTTTGTGCCTGTGTGCGTGCACGCGTGTGTGTGTGTGTACGTGCGTGTGCCTGTATGCGTATATGCATGCGTTTGCGCGTACATGTGTGCGTGCAAGTGTATGCGTGTGTGTGCATGTGTGTACGTGCCTTGTGTGTGCATACGTGTGTGTGTGAGCATGCATGTGTGTGTGGGGGGGGGGGGCTGTTCAGTAAGCTGTCATGTGCTGTTTGCCAGGAGGGTCAGGGATCTCACAGTTCCCACCGTTATAAATGTTAGTTTAAATTACACACGACCCTCTGACACGCAGATTTTGCACAATTAAATAATTTGGGGAAATCGGGAATGATCTTGCAAATACGTACTTTGGTATTCGTGTCTGTTCCCATCTCTTCCGTGCCAATCAAGATGATGCCAGTGGGAACAAGACCTGGGCCTGGGGAGGAAACCACTGAGCTGCGGACAGCCTCGGATGCCCACGTCCTCGGTCTCTGGACTGCGAGGCTGTGCGCCCCCCCGACACCCCAAGGAGGGCTGCCCAGGGGGAGCTCGGGTGGAAGGCCACCCTTCTGCCTCCTCCAGGACATCAGTGCCCACTCTGTGCCACTCACCCGAGCCTCCTGCTTGTTCCTGGCTCTTCCCAGTGCCCAGCCCCGATCGCCAGGTTTACGGGGCACTGAGCCCACTCATCACGGAGAGCCCCAGGAGTGGGCCAGCTCACCACAATATCGGGCACCAGGCAGCTTGGCCACTTTTCTGGAAGAGTTTGTGTTTGTGGTTTGCTGCAGTGTTTTCTTAAGGAAATTCACTTTTAGATTTTTTTTTTTTAACGTTTATTTATTTTGAGAGAGAGAGAGCACGCGTGCACACGTGAGCAGGAGAGGGGCAGGGACAGAGGATTCCAAGCAGGTTCTGCGCTGTCAGCACAGGGCCTGACGTGGGGCTTGATCTCAAGAACCTTGAGATCATGGCCCCCGCCGAGATCAAATCGGATGCTTAACCGACTGAGCCCCACCCTCAGGCGCCCCTAAACTTTTTGATTTTTAATGGTAAATGGAAAAGGTGGGGAAACAAACTCCTGAGAGTATTAAACCGGCACAGCGCCGTGACTTCAGAGGACAGGTGTGTGCAAGATTATCCTCAGCTCACATGTCCCACGTGGAATTTCGGAGAGGGAGCGCTGAAGGCTTGAGTTCCTAGGTCGTCTTCCTTCCTCCCTCGCCCCGTGCACACGCAGCGGTCCTCAGGCCGGGTCAGCAGGTGGCACCCCACACTTCACATGTAACGCTTCATGGGATGTTTTCAGAGTGAAGAGGGGGCCTTCTGCTAGTCAAAATTTCTTCTAAGATATTTTCCCGTGCACGAAGAACAAACTAAGACCAGAAGTAAGTTCAGCTGGGAGAACCAGAAAACAAACCGGAACATCAGCGGCTTGAGGAAGATAGGTGGTCATTTGTCCTGTACAGGTTGGAGGCTTATACTCGGGAGGCGCTGGGCAGCTCCTGTCTACAGAGTAGTCCGGCTAGCGGCCCCGTCACCGAGGGGGTGGCCCTCGTCCGGGGATGCGCACCTACAAGCCTGTGTGCGCTAAGGGGTGGCCAGGCCCGGGGAGGTGTCGCTCTGGTGCCGGTTCCTGAGCGGTGCCGCTGCGGGGCTGTGTTTTCTCACATGACGAATGTGACCTGGGTTCTGCTGGTTTGCAGGTCTATTTAAATGAGCAGACGCAGCTATGAAGTAACGTGTAAGCAGCTTATCTTGTGCTCCCTCGGTGTGAAATGTTCCGAATGGAAACCCTCCCTGGGGTCTCTGTTGGCTTACATGCACTGGAAAGGGACCCTGAGGATCTGGAATCAAAGGCCAGTGAAACCGCGCCCTGAGATGTCCGGGGAGCAGGCTTCACGAGGCAGTTAGCAGATACTGGCCGGACTCAGCAGGTTTGACGTTCTGCTAGTTTTTATTTGCTCCGTGGTGGGAAATTGGATTTGCGAAGAGGAGGACAGAGCCAGCTGTCGCCTGCCCAGCCTGTCCTCAGCAGGTGCTGCCATGAGGGCCCGTGTGGCAGACGCCAGCACGAAGGGACACCTTGACCTCAGAAACCCGGGGGCTCAGCCGCGCGGGGTTGCCGCAGGCTCGGGCGGGTCAGAGCCTCAGTGCTCTTGCGCGGAGACGCCAGCGCTGTGTTGTTCGCCTGTGGCGCTGCGGCGGGTGCTCAGAGAGAGGCCGTCTTCCGGCAGGTGCGCTCTCCTTTCCTGCCGCGGCTTGGTGCCCGGACGGCCGTTTGCTGGGTGTTTCCGGATGGCGCCCGGCCTGCCCTCCCTCCTTGTTCTTGCTCTCGGTGGGCCGCCTGCTGGGTGGCGGGGCCTGCCCGCAGATCTCCGCACGGCCCTGTCTCTGGAGCCTCGGACCCAGCCTTCCAGGGCCCCCGCACCATCTCCACGAGGTGCCCGGGGCTGCTCCCGTGCGGTGTCCACAGCTCGGCTGGGGCCCCCTTCCCCGGGGACATCGCCTGTCCTCCCCCTGCTCCCCTCTATTTACCCAGGACCTTGAGCCCTTCGGGCCCAAGGAGGCCAGAACGGCGTCGGTCCCTGCGGCCCTCGCCCGCGGCACTCCCTGCACCTGCTCCGGCCCAGCGACCACCTTACACCCAAGTGCCTGTCGGAATCAGAGAGCAGAAGAGCTCACCTCTTCCTGCCGCTTCCGAGTCCTGTAGCTCGCACAGCGGCCCCGGGCGTCCGCCTCTCCCCGGGGTGTCCCCCGTTCTCCGCGCTGGGCTGGCCCGCAGCGCCGCCGTGGGCTGTGGGCGTGTCACGCGTGCTCCCTTGCCAGTCTGCCCCCGAGACTCTCAACTCCTGGAGAGCTGGGTCTTGTCCTTTGTTTTCCTCTTGTGTTCCCGGAGTGCTCGTGGCACCTGGGTAGGGCCCCATTAGCAGGGTACCCCGGGCCTGAAAGTAGAGATGGCCCACGCTTGTCTCCTCTGCCTGTGTGCCAGCTCCCTGCTCACCCCTCCTGCCAGTGCCCCGGTGGCCGGACCTCCGCTGCCCGCTACAGAATCCCCCCGCAAACCTGAGGCTCCAGTAGCCAGGAGAGAACATGGGCCGGGGGCCTCAGAGCTGGTCATCAGGGCTGTCTGGCCTTGGGAGTGGCGTTCAGGGCCTTCACGGACACGCTGCCCACATGCCCCTCTGTGGTTCCCCTCGCTGTGGCTGCAGGTGGATGCCTTTTGCTGATCAGGATAAAGGAAAGACTGATTTATTTTATTTTATTTTATTTTTTTAAGTTTACTTTGAGCGTGAGAGTGATCAGAGGAGGGGCAGAGAGAGAGGAAGAGAGAGAATCCCAGGCAGGCCCCATGCCGATAGCGTGTGAGGCTCGAACTCCTGAACCGTGACATTATGACCTGAGCCAAAACCAAGAGTCAGACACTTAACCAACTGAGCCACCCAGGTGCCCGTGGTTTATTTATTTTTTAATACTTTAGTACTATGTGCAAAATTCGGAAGACTTTTGCACGTAGCGTGTACAGATCTTTCCACATCGATGTGAAAATATGAAAAAGAAAATTCAGTATTTTGTTCCCATTTGCGTAAGTTGAAAAACATGCCGTATCTGAGTGTTTCCCTGCCTGCGCAGCGCGTCCCTCGGGTCTGGGTGAGCCACACGCTGGTGCTGCCTTTTGCGGCCACTCAGGGCCGGCGAGCCCTGGTCTCGATGCCGACTCCTTTGCCCGCGGGGCTGGGCTCGCGTCTGCGTGGCACGGTCTCTCTGCCCTGCATCCCCCGTCTGTGCCCCTGACTTCCCTCGGGTACACGACGGGCGGGCCGGCAGGAGACCTCCCTCCTCCCGGCCCGTTGCTCCCCTGACAAACAGCCCTCCTGGGTCCAGCCGCTCCCCCACCCCTGCTCCTGGAGGTTCCCACTGAGGTCGGGCCTGACGGTTCACCCGCTTCCTTAACCTGCCCACATAGGTGGTGGAGGGCGGAGGGCGGAGGGCCCCGCGTTAGCCTCACCCGAGGACTCACGAGAGCGTGCTGGTCCAGACTGTGCCCCCCGGAGGTGTGATTTCATTGGCAGGTTTTGCAGTGTCACCGTGTTTTTAAATCATGGCCGTCAAAGCCAGGCCAGAGGCCGCCCCCAGGTCTGCTGGTCGCCGGAGCATGCCAGCCGGCCGAGCTCTCACCGGGGGCCTGTGTGACTCCCCTTGGAGCAGCACCCGTCATGGGGCGGGCCCCCTGGTCCTGCTGAGGAAGCTCGGACTCGAACAAGCTCTCGGGCGGGTGAGCCGGGGGCTCCGTGTTCCTTGTAAAGCGTGTGACCGTGGCTTTCCCTCCCACAGCTGCCAGGACGCAAGTACTGCCCCGGGTACAATGCGGACGTGGGTGACAAGTGGATCTGGCTGAAGTGACGGACCCTCCTCCGTGGCCTGCATCGCGATGACGAGGACACTTCCGGTCTGCCTCACTCGTGGGGTCCCTGCAGCTTACTCGGGGGGAGGGGTGGGTGAGCCGGAACCAGGCCGCCTGTAGTGTAGCTGCTGGGGGACCGGGAGCCTCTAGTGTTTGGGAGGCGGGAATCTTGTAGCTTTGGGAATGATCCAGAATTATCACCGGGGAAATAAATCTGCTATTAAAGACCGGATGTTACTAGATGTTTCTAGAAGAATTCCCTTTCATTGCAGCCGTGTTCAGTGTCATGCAGATTTTGTACCTGTCTTCACACTTCGAGAAATAAAAATAAAACTTTCCGTGGCATTTGCCTCCGTCACACGTCTGCACACGCACACGTCACATACATGTACGTGCACACACGTGTCTGCCTGCACTTCACCGACCGTGAGCTTTGATGCATTTGGTTTATTCAGTCAGAGGCGAGGACAGAGAGGGCCCCTGAGGCACTTAGCCGTCTGACCGGCCGTCCGGCTACTGCAGGGGGCACAGGAAACAGGCAGGGAGGAAATCACCGCCTGCTTCTAGAACCACCCGTTTCTTCTAAAAGACATGTCAGGAGACACACAGGAGGACCATCGTTGTAATTCCTCCGAAAGCAAAGCAACAAACTCTGTGTCGTCTTCAGAAACGAACACGGAAAGGGAAAATCCCACTTCTCCACTGAGACGTGGAAAACTTCTTGCACGCTTGTTGTAGAGTTCTGCACGTCGGGGCCGCCGTGGGGCAGGTGCAAGTCGTGGATCCCGTTGAACCCAGGGCTCCCTCCTCGGAGCTGCACCCCGGCCACCTGCCACCTTTGAGACGTGGGAGACTGACGCGACGTGCAAGTTAACGTCCAGCTCCTGGCACCCCTCCCACCCGTCCAGCCCCGCCCACCCCTCGGGTGCTCGGTGGGCACACAGCCTGCCGTCCCGGGACTGGAGCCTGGGCAGTGCTCTTTGGGCCTGGTGGCCAGAGATCTGCTCTCCCGCCCTTCCCCCCTCCTTCCCCTCCTGCTCCCCTCCTTTTCTTCCTTCTTTTCCCTTCCCTCCTTTCCCCTCACTTCCCCTCCCTGCCTCTCTCTTCCCCTCATCTCTCCCCTCCTCCTCCCTCCCTCCATCTACCCCTCACTTCCCCTCCCTGCCTCTCTCTTCCCCTCATCTCTCCCCTCCTCCTCCCTCCCTCCATCTACCCCTCTCCCTCCCCTCCCCTTCTCTGCTTTCCTCTCCCTCCCTCCTCACACCTCTCCTCTTCTTCCCCTCCCCTCCTCCCCTGCTCCCTCACCTCTTCTCTTTCCTTCCTTTCCCCTTCCCACCTTCCCTTTTATGGGGGTGGGAGGGGGTTAACAACTGAAAATAAAGTTTCCCAGCAGCGTGTGACTTGGAGTCAGACCTCAGTGTTGAAGCTTCGCGGTTCCCTGAGAAACGCCGCCTTCATCGCCGCTCTGAAGGGTACGGGACCAGTTGTGGAGCGTTTTCTGGACGAAGTGCCTCACAGACCATTAAGGAGAGGCGGAAGGAAAAGAAAAACATCTTTATCTTGGCTGTCCCTGGTGTCTCGGCCGTAACGAGCCCGCCCACCACGTCGGCCTCCGCATCGCGCCGCCGCATCCCCAGCTGGTGGCGGGGGTCCGCTGTGCGGTCAGGCTTGGGTGGGAGCCGGCTCTCCACACGCGGACGCGCCCTTCCCGGCTCGTGTGACAGCACCGGCCGGAGTCCGCGTCTGGCCCCGCGGGCTGTGCGTGCCCTGCCGGCCCGCGCACCGGGGCGTTGTGCTGAGCGAGGACCCGGTTCGCTTCTGGCGTCTCCTCTCCTGTGAACAGGCCGGAGAACAGCAAATAAACAGCGTCCAAGCCTCCTCTCCGGACGGAAACCCGGGGGAGGTTGGCAGACGCCCCTGTAGGATCTCCTGACTTCAGAGCACCCCGTCATTTCGTTTCACAGAAGATGCTTACCGCCCCCGAAAACCCCAGAGTTGAAATAAAACCCCGTGTTTTAAATACCCCGTGTCGGAATATTTGCTGCTTTGGGGACCAGGGCCTGAGTGTTGCAGCAACGTGGTTTTGTCTGCAGTTTTTCTCACGGGCGTGTGCGCGGACGGGAGAGTTTTGTGTTACGGAAAAAGTGCTGCTTTTTTTCCCAAGGACTTGCCTGTTCTACCGGCTCTTATAAGCAGAAGGTTGCGAACACTGAGCTTCTTAAAGGGGGTCGGAGATGCTCCTCGCGCCCTCTCTGCAGCCGCTGCCTCCGCCAGCCCTGCTCCTGCACACGTGTGTGGCCGGAGCAGCAGGTGAGGGGACGCAGGTGTGCCAGGAGCCCCCGGTCACGGTGTGCTTCCATTTCAGAGACAAAGGAAACCCGTGTCTTCCTCGCCAGAAGCCACTGTGTTTGTCAGAGTCCCATTTTTCCCCAAAGCCTGCCGGCTCCTGACTTGGCTTGGGGTCCTTTCTGGGTCCCGTCTCCCAGTTGCCCATGTCTGGATTGCTTGTCGTTAGCGGTGCACATGTCAGAACCAAGGGGCCAGCCGGCAGCTGCTTCCTCGTAGGAAGGCACAGTCCGTGCTCACACTGGGGCAGATCTGCAGGACGTGGGGGGTTGGCAGGGTGGGGGTGGAGAGAAAGCCACAATTACTGTCACGCATTTGGGCTTGCACAGGGAAGGCTGTGTAGGCAGCAGCCCCTGGCTGGCTGGTCAGGACCCGATGAATGGAAGAATGTACCCCAGTAATTCTAGGTTTTATACCTGGGTGGAAATAAAAGCTGGGGACCTGAGGCTTTGCTTTAGGAAAATCAGGAGCCCGAAAACGGAGGCAGAGATTCGCAGCAGTCACCCCCATCGAGAGGGAGCATCTCGTACCGTCTGGGTTTCACAAGGGAAAGGGCACTTGGCGGGAACGTGTCCACGACGTGAGTGGCCCTCACCCTCAGCCCTCCCAGTGCCTGCCTGGGCTCATTCTGGTGCCCCGTTGTGTCGGGGACCCCCACCTGGACTCTGCTGGGCTGCACCCGTTAGAAACTCCTCCCCAGAAGCCCCAAAGAGCCTAAAACTCCGTGCAAGATGTGGTCGTCTGGCCTGCCACCACCACCGGCCCGAAGTCACCGAAGGCAGCTCAAGTTAGGGCTGTTCCAACGGGAAGCCGATGAGACGCAGACAACTCTTTTCTTTAAATGCGTACATATGTTTTGTCGGCCTATACTATTGACTTGAAATTCTTAATTAAAAAATGGTTTTAATAAGAACGGTAGCAGATTTTCCTAAGTGTTCCTTCCAGAGTTGACGTGTAGCTTCGAGGTTAGACCCACCCTTCAGTTGCATTCCGGGAAGCAGTCTGTTCGGTGCTATGTAGTTTCGGGGAATTAATTTTTTTAATGAGGCTGTGCCCAGCGACTGTTTCCAAAATCCCTCCTGTAGTTTCCACAGAGGCATCTTCCTCTGTATATTTAGTGCGGTAATGAACCCACTCGCAGTGGAGGCCCGCGGAGCCTGCGTCCCGGCCGCCGCACCGTAGCCCCGGACGTGCTGAAGTGATCACGGCCGTGGGGCCCCGCGGCGGGGCGAGCGCATTGGCCCAGCAGGTCGGGCCCGACCCTGGGGCGCCCGACTCCGCTTCCGGAGAAGAGCAGCGTGGCTTCGGGGGGTGCGGGGCGTGTGGCTCTTCTGGTGGATCTGGATGGGACGCCATGGGGACACAGTCTCAGAGGACAGTGTCTCGGGGGTGCTGGAGGCCTGGCGGGGAGATCCGGGGCGCGGGAGCAGGGACAGTAGGGTGGAGGCGCAAGCTGGAGGGAGAGCGGGGTCCTTTCCAGCCAGGAGCTCCCTCCGGAGAGCCGCGGTCCAGCATCGCTCCTGCCGGAAGCAGGCTGGCATAGGCGCTTCCCCGCTCCTGGTGAGCCCTGTTCTGTCAGGGAGCGGGAGAGGGACACCTGCTGTGCCGCCGCCGGCACTCCTGGAGGGGAGGGTCACTGGCGCAGGACGCCCGCTCCCTCTGACTCTGAAAGACGCTCAGGCGAAAGGCACCACGTGTCTCTGAATGTCGCAGCGCAGAGGGCACGACCTGACCCCTTCTGTAAAAATCGGGAGCCCGAAGGATCGTTTTAATCTTGGTATCCTAGACGCACGAGGTGAAGCGGGGGGGCCCAGGCCTCGCACCACGATGGACGTGGTGTCGGACGGGCCCCGGGGTGGAGTCCGTGTCTGGCCCCGCGGGCCGTGCGCGCCCTGCCAGCCCTTGTGCTGAGCGAGGACCCGGTTCGCTTCTGGCGTCTCCTCTCCTGCGAACAGGCCGGCGAACAGCAAATAAAGTGTCCAAGCCTCCTCTGCGGACGGAAACCCGGGGGAGGTTGGCAGACGCCCCTGTGGGATCTCCTGATTTGGAAGCAGCCCGTGACTTGGTTTCACATCAGGGCCGAGCTCGGCCCGGACCCCCGTCGGTGCTGCTGCTCACGGGCCCTCGCCTTAGAGGCGCCGCCACCCGTGCGCGGTGGAGAGGCGGTGTTTTGTCGGGCGCGTGTGCACCTCGCCTGTGATGCCGTGGACGGCCCGTCGTCAGCCGGTCGGGGGCTCTGCGGGGGCCCAGTGGGCAGCGCATCCGCGGCTGGGCTCCCGGGCTAGTCCTGGTGTTGGGGCTCGGGGAGTAACTCCGGACGCCGACCTGAGGTCGGGTTGCCCTTCTGCTCCCTCCTCCTCCTCTGAACCTGACTCCGGGCAGCGGACCAGCCCCCGACCCTGCACCGGGGGCAGCTCCGGGGCCACTGCAGCGTCTGCCCCTGGGGTTCCTCCGCCCCACATGGTCCTGCTGCCTGCCCGCCTCCTGCCCTCGCCACCGAGGAGTCAAGGCTGGGGCAGCAGTCGTGTCCGGGGCCAGAGTCTCGTGCACCTGGCCCCGGGCTCAGAGCTGTTGACCGCCCCCTCCCTAAGAGCCCGGGCCCCTAAGGGCACAGTTCTTGGTCATCTCCCGGAGCCCCGGCAGGCCCTCTAGCGGAGTCGGCACAGAACCGTGCCGGATGTGAGGGCCACGCCTTGTGGGACACCTGGGGGGCCGGGGTTCTGAGTAGATGGGTAGTTCTCCCCCCGCCCCCCCGCCCCAGCTGCTGTGCCGCAGAGCACCTTAGGGAGAGGGCAGCGGGCCGGACCTTGAGGAGGAGGACAGAGTGTGTCCTAGTGTGGCCGTGGGACAGCACTCTTCCGGTCACGTTGACGTGACCTCTCCGCTGTCTCTCGGCCTGAACACCCGCACTGGTGCTGCCCTGCGCTCGGGCGTGCTCGGAGGCCCCGCAGCCCTTCTCCGCCTTCCCGTTCTGCAGAAGGAAGGGGGGGGGGGGGGGGAGGCGGGGGGATTGGCCATGTGGCCCCCAGCGTGTTGCTAAGACGTGCCCGATGGCGGGTGTCCGTGTATTTCCCGTCCGTAGGATTTGTGCCCTTAATGTGCAGCCTGCTTTCTCAGTGGACAAACGTAATAGACTCGTTTCTGTTCAAATGAAAAGCGAAACGAGCTTGCTACGCACCGGCCAAAGCCGAAATTAAAACGAGCCCCTCCCGCGAGGGGGAAACAGTCTTGCTGAGAGGGTGTAATTTAGATGCAGAAAGAACTCCAGCTGGCTGCCAGTCCCGGCGCAGAGAGCTGGCAAAATGAGCCATTTGTCTGAGGCAGGCGCCGCTGTCCGCGGCGGGAGGAGGTGGAAGGGAGAGGGCTGCACTGTGTGGTACTCAGAGTCCGCTAGCCACTCCCCCCGGCGCTGAGCGCTGAGTGCAGAGGGCGGGCCTGCGCCTGCCGGCTGTTCCCAGCTGTGAACTGCATGTGCAGCTACGAAAACAACAATCGGATGATCATTGTTACCTGGTCGGAAGTAACTGCAAAGACCCCAGACCTTTTTTTTTTTTTTTTTTTTTTTCTTTTTAACGTTCGCCCCTTTCTCTCTTCCGGCAAATGTTACGTTTGCTCATCTAGCGGCATCATCTAGCGGGCGTCCCCGCAGCCACCGCCGTTCACGGCAACACTGAAGGGTCAGTGACCCGGGCTTCTCTTGCCCTCCTTGAAATGGGGCTCTGGTCCCTAGGTGCCCTCTGCACTGACAGCTGCTTGTCCGTGAGCCTCACTGGAGCCGAGGCGTGCCCCTCGGGGACGGT
The DNA here is from genome assembly GCF_007474595.2 of Lynx canadensis. Lineage (NCBI taxonomy): Eukaryota > Metazoa > Chordata > Mammalia > Carnivora > Felidae > Lynx > Lynx canadensis. The sequence goes on along the minus strand of NC_044310.1, from coordinate 219,561,958 downwards.
GCGGGGGCACGGGGGGGACAGACAAAGAAGTGGCTTTCCCTGCAGTGATGGGACAGGAGCTGGCCTCGGCGCGCCTCCCCGGAGATGCCGGGGCGTCCGGTTGGCAGAGCGAGCTCCGTGTTTGCAGGCCCCGAATCGTGGGCTGGCGTGCTGTGTCCCCACGGGTACGGCCTCCCTGCTTTTTAGAGGCCAGCGCCGCCTCCTGTTCGGAAGGTGGTTGGTTTCCGGAAGCTGACAGCGTAGAGGGGCACGCGGGACCGTGGGCGCTGCACGAGGGGGTGAGCACACCAGCCAGGCTCTCGGCGTGGGCTCAGACGCGTGCCTGTGACAGCCAGCCCCCGCACCCAGCGCCCCCTGCATGCACTCTGCCCGGTGCCCTCGCCAAACTGACCCCTGGGGCGAGCCGTGCACACCTCCCCAGGCGGGACCATCGTCCACCCCGCGAGCTCCCCGAGGGCTGGAACCAGCCGCCGTGGGCCTGCGCCGGCTGTGGAGGTCACGGTGCTGCCCGCTGGAACCTTCCGGAGGCTCAGAGGGACCCTGCTTCCTGGCCTCGGCCCCTTGGCTCTCGGACCCCCTCGCCCCGGCTGAGCCCTGCTTCTGTCCCCACGTGTCCTCTGTCTCTCGTAAGGACCCTTGTGATGACGTCACCCTACAGAGTGTCGGGACCGTTCCCACCCCAACATCCTTACCTGCCAAGTAAGCCCTTGTGCCGCCTGAGGACACACAGTCACCGGTCCGGCAGTCAGGGCCTCAGGGGGCTGCCATCTGTCTGCTGCAGGCGCCCAAGACGGGGCCCCTGGAAGGCCTGTGGGTCTGCCGGGGCCGTCTCTGTACCTCGTGTGTCACCTCCTGCGGGGCCCGGCCA